>NC_133769.1:47924133-48124215 GCF_003597395.2 Chelonoidis abingdonii | reverse complement strand
AAGTGGCCATCCCTTTGAGAAGGGCAATGGCTCTTGGTAAACAACTTTAAGGGGCCCTCCCTTTGAGAAGGGCAGTGGCCCTGGTAAACAACTTAACAGCCAGGGAGGGGAGGCCACAGGAGAACAAAAACAAAATGGAGTATAGGGACAGCTGTAAGAAACAAAATGGAATAGGAGGACAGCTGTAACAGACACTTACATGGTTTGTTTGACAATGAAGTTATTTAATAAAATACCTTGGAACAGAAGAATATTTCATATCATAGCAACTATAGTGACTTCAGCAGGTTCTGAGAGGCCTCTCCTTGCATCTCAACCACTAAACCAGCACTAGTTCTTTGGAGTCACCTGAAGAATCCTATAATGAAGATGGGAAGATGTTTCCACTCAAAATTCAGTAGCAGGAATTCAATAGCCAAACGATCAAATAAATATAAGGTTGTACTGAAGCATCAAATGTTGATATATTTACAGCAGTTACTTTAGAATACACTCCCTTGTTCTTAGATTTAGCAAGTCAAATGCAGAGGTGATGTAAAGGTGGGATAGTAAGCACCATGCTAAACGATGTAACTAGAAAGTGTTTAACTAAGGGAGTCAAAGCTGGTGTAGCATGCATGTTGAAGGGGCCAGAAGAAGGTCAGCGTAACAAACATACAGTCTTTAATTCCTCAGGGCACAGTCAACCTGTGGAACTCTTTGCCAGAGGATGTTGTGAAGGCCAAGACTATAACAGGGTTCAGAAAAGAGCTAGATACATTCATGGAGGACAGGTCCATCAATGGCTATTAGCCAGAATGGTTTCCCTAGCCTCTGTTTGCCAGAAGCTGGGAATGGGCAACAGGGAATGGATCACTTGATAATTACCTGTTCTGTTCATTCCCTCTGGGACACCTGGCATTGGCCACTGTTGGAAGACAGGATACTGGGCTAAATTAACCATTGGTCTGAGCCAGTATGGCTGTTCATATGGTCTTATGATTCACCACTGCATAGGGATTAAAGGGAAGAGGCTTGTACCTCATTGATTCTGAAGAATACCGTAATCATCTCTATCATTTCTACTGCTGGCCTCATCCCACCCCAGAAAACCTCCTGTAGAGCCTTGTTGTATCACCAAAAAAAGGATGCAGTGCTGGTGGGGTGGCTTAGTCCCAAAGAGCCAGCTTTAAAGCTTAGTGAAATGGAAGTAACAGTCATTATCAACCAGATTCTGTCCTCAGACCTTGTAGAACCCCATTGACACAATCTCATATATTGATTGGATCACCTAACTCAGAAGCAATATTAGTACATTTGCCATAGGTTACATCAGATGATGGAAATAATGCTGCCATTGCACAGTCAAATTGTATTTGAAAGGCATTCTAGATATTGGTTAAGGTGCTTTTCCTCTTTCTCTTTGTGTGTGTTTTTTTTTAAATGTGTTAACTTCCCAAACTGCTTTGAGATTTACTTCAGGAGCTGCTGAAGTCTGCTTCAAAAATGAGGAGAAAATTCCTAAAAAATACTTTGCCCCTTTTTTGGTTTCATCTAATCGAGACAAGATTTTAAAATTTGGAACAGAACTTACTGAAAGATTATTTTATGATAAAGGATGTCTTTCCAGATTGACCACAGAAGACAACAAATCATCAGAGATGCTTTATGGCATTGCTCCCAGAAATAAAGCATATGGACACATAAACCCAAATATACTATCTGTGCACTTATCAAACTAAATGTAAGGGAAATATTTTATGATGCAGTATTACACAATAAAACTGGTACTCATTTCTGGTAGACTGCCCTAAGTTCTACCCTTTGCTTTTGTGAATTTGTTCATGCACAGTGATAGCCATCTGTAAGGTAACCTCAGCATGATAATTATTGGATGTTTCATGAGCCCCACTGGCATAACAGAGCCAGAATGACAAAAGGGAAGATTAGTGTTGAGATCTGCAGCTCTAGTTAATCATGCTATCTGGGTCAAGATTTATCTGGTTTGGCCCAAGGTAGCAAAAGTCTCTAGTCACATTTGTTCCATCACTTTTACAAGCAGCAAGCATAACCCATACCAACTATATCATTCCCCACTGAAAGCAAAACCTCATTACACTGAACAATTAATTAATTAATTTAAAAATACCATTGCAAAATTCCTGCAATCCATAGAGTTATTTAATTAAAATTGTTTGATTAGCACTGCCGGGCACTGATACTAGAGATACCATCTAACACCCGGAGACAAGTTATGTCTACACTGCAATTAAAAACCCTCAGCTGGCATGGCCAGCTGACAGGCTTGTGGGGTTGTTTAATTGCAGTGTAGACATTCCAGTTTGTGCTGCATCCCAGGCTCTGGGACCCTCCCACCTCACAGGCTCCTAGAGCCTGCACTCCAGCCTGAGCCTAAACGTCTGCACTGCAATTAGACAACCCCTTAGCCCGAGAGACTGCATGAGCCAACTGCAGATTTTTAATTGCAGTGTAAGCATACCCTAATAGGCTTTGTCTCTGCACCCAGGAAGGAAATATGATTTTATCCCCACAACCCCGGGTGAAACTCTCAGTTTACACAGTAATAAAACATATTTTCCTGTAAACCATCTTCATAAATATTCTATAGTATTTATTTATTGTATGTGGTTTTTTATTTATACTTAAAGTATCCTTCCATTCCTCTGGCCATTCTAATTGAAAATATACATTCTCATAAACAAAACTAAGGCCAGACATGTAGACAGACTGTACAGTATATTTGTTCCATATAATATCATTTGTCATATCTTCACACTTAACCATCCCCAAGCCCTCAAACCACCTCTCTTGTATCAACTTAGCAACATGACATCAATAGGCTAGATCTTCCTCTCTGCATCTGCAGGTTGCAGGGGCTCAGATCTAATGGATTAATGTCAGGGTGTGCTGGCCCCACTGTATTGTTCCCCTGATCACACAACCCTTTTGTGCATAGTCCTTGAGAACAAAGCTCCACAGATGGAGAAAGGTAGACACATACAAAGCGTGGGAGAAGACCAATCTTTGTGGCTTGCCTCTTTCAGTAAATTGCCAGGTAACATAATACTGACTGTAAGTGTGATCCCACCTGCTTTCTCCCACCTTGAATTATTTTTTTCCACTCTGAAGGGGTGGAGGGGATGTTTAAAGCCAGCAGGGTTCTTCATGAGTGCATAGATCCTGCAGGAGCCATGTTATTGTGGAAACCAGGAGTGCTAAGTTGGTGTGCAAAGGCCCAGAGACTATGCATTGATGTCCTTATCTTCTGCAGACCTCCAGAAATCCGTGAGGATATTGGTAGATCAGTGGTTTCAGGGAGCTGTTTGCTTCTGCCTTGAATGTTAGACAGAGGAAAATTTGTGTGAGTAGAATTTCATGGAATTTCCAATCGCCTATGTAGCTTTTTGCCACTTAGGAAACAAGCTGGCCCCAGGTTCCTGGAGTTTTTGTGCAACCAAAGTAAAAATAATAACCACTATTCTGCAATCTTCACAGCTGCTTCATGTATTACATGGTATCAAATATGTGCATGATTCCAAATCTGAAGAAGAAACAAATAAGTGGACAGAAGCAAACTGTAAATTGTCCTGACGTGGAAAAATTAGACCATGAGAGACTGCAGATAAGGTAAACAGTGTAAGAAATGTACAGTGATGTGGGGATCAATTTTGGTATCATGAATACCACTATGGTATTCAGTGGTTACCCAAGGTTTTCAAATATAAATGATTTACAGAATTTAAAGTGCGAGAGCCACTTTTGCTTGCACTGCTGCAAACGAAAAAGGGGTAAGTCTTTTGCATTGTTTACAGAAAAGGAGATATTGTCATAGCAGATTTGCATGGACATAGTCACAGTAAATGGGGATATAATTAGGACCACACCTTGTAAAGAGAGGATGTTCTAGAAGTTGTATTAATAAACACATTCCTGGGGGATGGTTTTATTTTTTTCCTTATAAGCCTTATTCTGGTGAGAAAACTGTAAAGATGAGAATGTGAGTCTCTTCATATTGAGTGTCAGAAATTCAGTCTCTTCTGCAAATGCTGAAGGGTGAAGACAGAACTAGTCAGAGCCTCAAACTGCACAAAAGTCAATAGTATTTTTATTCTGTATCTCTTAGAAAACCTGTGTTTTGAATATCTCTAGTCTGTATTTACATAAATCATTCTGTTCATGATAAGAAACTTGGTGTTAGGAAAGCTTTATGCAAAGAAACTTACCACCCATGCTAAGTAATATGTTAGGGTTTATCTCTGTGCCCAGTAAATATGACTGTATTAGATAACTCTTAAATTAGTATAGCTGGAAATATTTATCATTTTGCAAGAACAGATGCTTTGTAAATTCCTTGACACAAAAAAAAATTGGCAGATGATTATTAGGTAAAACAACGCTGGGAAGGTTTAGAATCTGGTACTTTCGATAAATGGATGATGGAACTTGCAGAGCTTGTTCAGACACTTTCTTCCCTAGTAAAAATAATACATTGGAATGTGGTTTTTAAATATATAATTTGGGAGGCAGACATCAGATTAACTAAGAGAGAGAGTTTTAGTTAAGAAGGATTCTTTTTGCTAAATTAATACCCATATCTGGGAACAATCTCAATGCAATTAACAATTTTTCCAGTACATGAGGTTTGTATATATTCCAAAGAAATCAAACCAAAGAAACATGTTTTACAGACCCCTCTCTTGAAGTCTCTACAATCTGTCTGCTCGGCACTTGTCCATGTTACGATGCTGAAAGCTCCAGTAGACAGTCAAAGATGGTGAAGTACTATAGTTTCTTTAAGCTTAGCCTTGTGGCTCAAATGCTTTTCTGTACACTCAGCTAATGAGGCAAAACAACTCAGCACATAACAAGCTGATTCTATCTTGAGTATCATGCCACTGTCAGATACGCTGAGACAATAGAAGCTTCATTTCAGTGCAGCCACGGAGAATTGAACTGTACAGGCCAAACCTGGTACTCATAGAATCCAGCGGTTTTTTTACCTGCTGAGTTTTGCCTGCTGAGTTGGTCTATAGTCTTGTTTACAAAGCCACAGTCTTACAGGATAAGAAACACCAAATACAGTGGATTATATAAAAACTCTATTATTTATTATTATTATTATTATTTTATTATTAAAACTTTCCAGTCAACTTATTTCTTCTGCAGACTGATAAAAATAAGTTTAAAAAAACTTACAAGCACACATTCATATCAATCGTAGCCTTATCATAAGTTATAATAATATGAACCATGAGCTTTCTCAGAGTGTGAGACCTGGAGCAAACCACGCGATGTCTCCTTTGGGTCTCTGTCTTGTTTTTCCTTATCAAGCACAATCTGCCCTCCTTTCTCTAGAAGCCTGAAAAGCTCAGTTCATTTTTGTCTGTCTCAGTTTGTATACTACAACAGATGTTCAAATTCTACTGAAATGGGCCCCAATATAAGAACCTGGGTAAATAGGCGTTGCATTTAAAGTTCTGCTTTTTTTGCATACATGAATACAGTGCATATGTCTATCAGTAAATAACATTATGAGTATCAGCAAACCCTTCAATCTCTCCTGCAAGGAAATCTAAAGTCTAAATTGATGGGTATGCCAAGTGATTAAAAGAGATTTGACATCTTGGAAGTCAGTGTTTTCATTCATTGCTCCCCATTAAGCTCAGCCATGGATGTTTCAACATCCATTCATGTTGCTCTTTCTGCTAAGCCAGTTATCTAAAGATCCACTCATTTCTTTCTCTCTCGCATACTCTGTCTCTATATATGCTCCTATATTTTGTGTGTAAGTCTTGTCATTGTGTTTAATTGTCAAACTCTTACATAGCAGCATTCACAAATAATGCTTTTTATCATCATCTCTGGTGGGCTAGGAGACTTCATTGCATTCTGGTGGATGATGACCTGGCCTCAATTGTTCTCCCCTTCATCACTTCTCAGCTGGACTACGGCATCTGGGCATGAAACCTTCAGCACTTAGGATACTCTAACTAGTACAGAACGCTGCAGCACATTTCCTAGGCAACATAGGCTATGGAGAGCACATCAGACCTGTCCTCTGCTCTCTAAACCAGCTTTTCATAGAATATCAAGTTCAAGGTCTCAGTCCTTATTGTCAAAGCGCTCCATGGGCTGGGTCCATGATATCTAAAAGGCTGCCTAAAGCTCCAGGATGAAGACTATATGTGACAGTGTTACTCTTCTCGCAAGATGGAGCCCTCTTCAATAAAGGTCAAAGTGCAGCTTTGCAGGAGACAGGAATCCGAGATTGTGGAATGAACTCCCTCAGGAACTAAAGACCATCACAAACCTCACCGCCATCTGCTCCAAGTGCAAGGCACATTTCTTTGACCTTGCCTTCTCTAGCAACATGAATATTAAAAACAAAACAAAACTGAACAATAACAACTCAAATGTTTTGCTGCTGCTTGTGAAGTGGCTGGGATGAGTAGCAACAAATCAGAGGTCATGGTCCTCTCCCAGAAGAAAGTGGACTGCTCTCTCCAGGTCAGGGGGGAGAAGCTGCCCTTAGTGGCCTAGTCCAAGTATCTAAGGGTCTTGTTCATTAGTGATGGCAAGTGAGGGTGTGAGATCAACTGGCAGATTGGCGCAGTGGCGGCAGTGCTGTGAGTGCTGTACTGATCCATGATGGTGAAGCGGGAGTTGAGTTCTCAGATGAAGCTCTAAGTTTACAGGTTGCTGTATGTCCCCATTCTTACCTATAGTCATGAATTTTGGGTAATGACTTAAAGGACGAGATCACAGGTACAAGTGGTGGAAATGAGGTTTCTCCGTATGGTGGCTGGGCTTACTCTTTGAGATAGGGTGAGGAGCTCAGCTATATGGGAGGGTCTCAGAGTAGATCCGCTTCTCCTGCAGATCAACAGGAGCCAGTTGAGATGGTTCGGGGACCTGAAAAGGATGGCCCCTGGGAGGCTTCTGTTGAAACTTTACCAGGAACATCCCACTGGGCAGAGGCCCCAAGGCCAACCCAGGTCATGCTGGAGGGATTATATCTCCCTGCTGGTCTGGGAACCAGGGGAATTCCCCAGGAGGAGTTGGAACCTGTTGCAGAGGAAAAGGAGGTCTGATCCTCCCTAGTCTCCATGCTGCCACTGCGACCTCACTAGGAAAAGTGGCATAAAGGAAAAAGAAGAACAATAATAACAAATACTAAAACATGACATTCCACTGCACATACTCCTCCCTCTGGGTAGAGGATGAGAGGTCAAAAAAGTGATAGATGATTAGTTCTACTGTTTAATACACTGCTGGAAGGTGTTCAAATGTAGCAAAGGTACATACTATGGAGATGAATATGGTGTACTAACCTATAGAACTAGAATAGAATATCCATAGTATTGTATAATATACACAGTAAAGGTTTCTATGATTGACTCTTGCAGGATTAATACAGCTACATATTTAACAAAAGATAAAAATGTTTTTGCAAATGTATCCTTCTAAAAGATATACTCTAGCTCAACTAGAAGATATAGGATTGTTAGAGGTGAAATTAAATGGTCTGTGTTGCACAGGATCTTAGATTACATGATCATAATGATCCCTCTGGGTTTTAAAATGTACGAATCTAAGTACATCCTTGTATAACTATGTACATCCTTGACAATCTCTTTAAAAATAAGCAAGATACGCTTAGATCAGTGGGCTCCCTTAGTTACTCCCAGAATAGCAAAGCTATAACGAACTTAAATATCCACTCACTTTAGACTTGATATTAGTTTATAGGCTTCTTTCACATTGAAAGTGTTCAAACATGCTAAGTTTTTATTGCTTGTCTTTGGAGAATGGTAATATTGTATCATGCAATAAATACTGTATGTATAAAAAAAAGAGTTTAAATCCATGTGATCTCCACTTTATTCAGGTTCTTATTGCATTCACATTACCATAGTATCTGAACACTTTGTATTAAGCGATGTGACTAGCATCTGTCATGTGTGCAATATCCTGCAAGTGGCTTTTACAATACTATATTTAACTGCTGTTAAATGCCTTATATATTATCATATCAGCAACATAAAATATTAGATTTTGCTGATTATCTTTGAGTTCCTTACAGACCTAATGGTATTTCTACTTATGACTATTTTTATATTCTAGAAAGGCTGGTGATTTATCAAATTCATCAAAATCTGATATTAGTCTAATGTTTAGGCATGAAAACTACTGTGCTACCTTTGCTACATTTATTTTCTACATAACTCAGCCTTGCCAGAACATATGCTCCAGTATTTTACTTGACTAATATCCTGTCTCAGTGCAGCAGTACAGGAGCACCTTATGTAAATTACATCACAAAACAAAGCCCACATGAAGTTAAGAAGTGTATAGCTTCTGGCTCAGTGGAGGTATTTAAAAAAGTTTCAGTAATCAGTCACCTCGGGTAAGCAGAAAAGATGAACATTTAGACTATGTTGTCACATCATTTTCTAGAAGTGATTCTTGGCATTTTTAAAGCCATGCTCCATAACTGTATTAATATACTCTTTCCTGTAAGTAACTATACCCAGTGTGTGTGTCAGTACTTAGTTAAAGAAACCTCTGTGTATATCTGAAATAAACTTTGGTTATAGATTAGAAACAATGAGTTTCCTCTGAAGTGTTCCAGCTTTGAATACACACACATTCTCGCCTAACTCAAGGGAGCATGAATGCAAAGGATCAAAGGATAAAAAGAGAAGAAATCTGTCAATTGCTAGAAGCCTGGTTGGGCAATAAACAAGACTACTAATTTGTAGAAAGAAATTTGATGTGATTGGTATTATTGAAACTTGATGGGGTTATTTGCATGACTGGAATATGAAAATCACTGGATACAACCTATTTAGGAAAGAGAGTGGGCAGAAAGAGAAGAGGGTGGAACTGTACGTTACACATACCATTACCTGATTTAGAATTACCAGTAGTTCAGGACAGGATCTAGAATGCTTAAGTATCAATGTCATAAGCAGGGCCGGTGCAAGGATGTTTTATGCTCTAGGCGAAACTTCCTCTTTGCGCCCTGCCCCCGCCCCACACCCCCACTCTGAGGCACCCCTGCAGCAGCTCCCCACCTCCTCCCTGAGGTGACCCCCTTGCGGCAGCTCCCCACCCTCCGCCCCGAGGCACCCCCCCACTCCAGCTCTCCCCTGCTCTGCCTCCTCCCCGAGCACGCCATTGCCGCTTCACTTCTCCCACCTCTCAGGCTTGCGATGCCAATCAGCTTAGGCGCCGCAAACCTGGGAGGTGGGAGAAGTGAAGTGGCCACAGCCAGGGGCGGCTCCAGGTCCCAGCACGCCAAGCGCATGCTTGGGGTGGCATGCCGCAGGGGGCACTCTGCCAGTCACCGGGAGGGTGGCAGGCAGGCAGGCAGCCTTCGGTGGCCTGCCTGCAGAGGGTCCGCTGGTTGGAGCTGTGGGACCAGCAGACCCTCCACAGGCACGCCTGTGGGAGGTCCACCGGAGCCTCGGGACTATCGACCGGCAGAGCGCCCCCCGCAGCATACCACTGTGCTTGGGGCGGTGAAATGTCTAGAGTCGTCCCTGGCTACAATGTGCTCGGGGAGGAGGCGGGGAAGGGGTGAGCTAGGGCAGGGACTTCCCCTGCGTGCCGCCCCCACCCCCTTACTTGCTCTAGGTGGCCCTCCCTGCGCTCCCCTGGCCCAGTTCCCTCCACCTAAATGCCAGCGGCGACCAGGGCAGCCGAAAATCTGGCCACTACAGTCACTGCCAAAGAAAATGGCGCCCCCCCCAAATCTTAGTGCCCATCGCCTAAATGGTTGCACCGGCCCTGGTCATAAGTGATAAGACACAAGATGGGGTACTAGTGGTGGTCAGCCATAGCCCGCCAATCAGACAAGGGAACAGAGAGTGTGTTTCCCTAAATATCTACCTACAATGTGTAGAAAGAAAATAGGAGAATTTCAGTTAGGGGAACATCAACTGGAGGTGTTATGCCGCCAGTGGCAAAACCTCCCTGGTATATCTTAAAATTATAGATGACAATTCTCTAATACAAAAATATTGAAACCAGTTCAGGGTAATTTTAGATCAGGCCTCATTCTGATAATGATGAATTGATCACTGAACTAAAAATTGATGATTTCCTAGGTGCAAATGAACACAATCTAATTTTATTTCCTGTGTGTAAACATAATATAGTCTTGTACAGTTATATTCGGTGCTTTAAGAAGGCCAGTTTCACAAAACTGAAAACAGTCATGTGCAAAATTGAGTGGAAGAAAATATTTTAAACATAAAAATGTGAATGTTAATTGGGAACTGTTTAAGAATTATTTATAAGATGCCCAACTAACCACAATTTGGCAATAATGTAAAAAAAAATTTTCTGTTAAACATCCTGCTTAAGAGGGAAGATAAAAGAAACAATAATGAATTGGAAAATGGAGAAGCTGAAAGCAATGAATACAAAATCACCAGTTAGGAAATGCAGACAATTGATAGGAGAAGTGAAAAAGTCTGTGGCCATTAGCATTAAGGACAATAAGAAGGAACTCTTTAAATATATCAGGAACAAACAAAATGTGGGGATATACTAGGTATAAGTCTGATACTAGATAAGGATGGTCAAATTATCAATCATAATGCAGAAAAGGCAGAAGTATTCAGTATATATTCGTTATGTATTTGGAAAGAAGCAGGATGACTTATCCATATCTTACAGTGAAAATGAAATACTTTCTAATCCATCAGTAACCACGAAGGATGTTAGACAGCAACTTTTAAACATTTTAAAATTTGTACGATCTGGTAACTTGCACCCAAGAGTGTTAAAAGAATTGGCCAAAGACAGCACTATGCCTGAACCATTAAAGCTGATTTTTAGCAAATCTTGGAACACTGGGCAAATCCCCGAAAGCTAGGGGAAAAAAGCTAATATTGTACCAATATTTTAAAAAAGAGTACGCAGGATGACCCAGGAAACTAGATACCAGTGAGTCTGACACAGTGATTTCCCTACACCCTACTCCCCTTGAATTCCCCCCCCCGCCCAGTTTTGTGAACTAGTTACCTGCCAATTTAGTGTCTGTTTGGAAATTTGAATTGAAATCGAACCGTTAATACACACTTTAAAAGCATATAAAGTGTATGAAAAAATACATGTATCTGAAAAAGTATAATAGATTTGAAAAGTATGAACATAGACTAGCTTCCTTATACAGCTGTTGTTTTTTATGACAATGTCAGTGCATTCATTTCAGTGATGTTGGCCAACCTAATAATTTCAAATTATGATTTGTAAGCAAAGTCTAAATGAGCTCTCCCTGACAGCTAAGTGATGAGCTGGGGGGGAAAGGCTTCAGGACCAGATTGTATTTACATTCACACCTAATCTACCTAGGTATCCAGCAAACAGAGCTGTGTTGCCCAAGTGATAGATTTTGGCTGGGGATTGGGTTACAAATCACTTGAATGCGGGGGGGGGGGAAATGAAATGTTGTTGTTCTTATTGTATGAGTAAAGGGCAGTAGAACTGTACTTAGCCTGTGCTGATTGAGGGCATCAAGAGAGAGGGTAGGGACAGGTGTTTTGCTGATGGTCTGTCTGAGTCACAAGTACTGTTTGACCTGCCACTCTCACTGTTTTAAAGACAGAGCTGATTAGGCTCCATAGATAGTCTTTTGTTTCTGTTAAGTGACCACTGCAGCTGAAATCACTGATAATCAGGTCTAAGTGCTTAGACCTGCTGTGGGGAGTGTTTCTGTGGGGATGGACAGTTGTGTTTCTGTGGAATGCAGCCCAGCACTCTGCACTAGCAGCGAGGTTCCCCCACTGAGAGATCAGCTGAAATCACTGAGAGCTGGGTGAAAACCTCAAGAGACCAACTCGCAGAAGTCACCTGGCAGGTGGCAGCAGAAGGTGACTGCGCAGGGCCATTGGCAACAGAGTGATGGAGTGAACGGTGGCACACAATGAACAACAGTGGCCAGAGTGAACAGTGAGCAGCTGGAGGAACAAGCAAGGTGCCTTCTTGCCCCCACCTGGGGGTGAACTCATCTGAAAGCACCTCTGAACTCTGAGTCTCCACTGACAAGGACAACACCAGTGAGTGGGTGTGGTGGAGGAAAAGGGTGATGAGGCTGGCTGGGGGGAAGGCTTCAGGAGTCGGCAGATTGTATTTAATTCACACCTAATCACCTAGAATCCAGCAACAGGCAGTGTTGCCTAAGGATAGACTTTTGGCTGGGTTGGGGTATGACAAATCACTTGAATGCGGAGGGTAATGAACATGTTGTGTTTTATTAGTAAGTGAATAAAGAGCAGTAGAACCTGTACTTAGCCTGTTCTTGATTGAGGGGAATCAAGGAGGAGGCGTGGGGACCGGTGTTTTTCTTGATGGTCTGTTGAGTCACAATACTATTGACCTGCCCCTCCCACTGTTTAAAGACAAAGTGTGATTTAGGGCCATAGAAAATCTTTTTTTTTTTGTTAAGGACCACTACAGCTGAAAAGTGAGCTGATAGATCAGGTTAGGATAGACCTGCTGTGGGATGGTGTTTCTGTGGAACGAGACCCCGCCTGCGAACTAGCAGCGAGGTATCCCCACGAGAAGATAGCTGAAATCACTAGAGCTGGTTGAACGTCAAGGACAACTCGCAGAGGTCACAGTGGGCAGCGCAGGGCCATTTGGCAACAGAGCGATGGAGTGAATGGTGGCACAATGACAACAGTTGCCTAGCGACAAGTGAGGCAGCGGGAACAGAGCAAGCTGCCTTCTTGCCCCCACCTGTGGAGTGATACCATGTGGAAAGCGACCCCGAGACCTGAGTCTCCCTACCCCTGCCAAGACAACACCATGGTGGGTTGCGGTGTGAGGGAATTAGGGGCACCGTTTAAATAAATATTTGTTTGGGCTATATTTTATGAATTTTGGCTCCAGACTGCTAGATTTGTGACTGGTTAAGGAAACTTATAATGTTTAAATGTCCTCCAAGATTTTAAAATGATATTTCGCCAAGGTTGTTTCTCACTTTGTTGCTATCTTGAGAGGTTCATTATGTTGGGAAGTTTCTGTACTAAACATTTTTATTATTATAATTAATTTTACATGAAGAATGGCCATACTGTCAGACAATGATATACCAACGTTCCTGTCTTCCACAGTGGATTAAGACAGGTTCTTCAAGAGAATGATCAAAACAGGTAATCATCAGTGATCATCCCCTGTTGCCATTCCCAGCTGTCTGCGTAACCGGCTAGGAACACTCAGAGCATGTGTTGCATCCTCCCATTATGGCTAAATCACTGAGGGACTATCTCCGGGAATTATCTAGTCTTCTTTAAATCCTGTTATATTTTGTCTTCACAGCGTCCCCTACAAAATGTTCCATGGATATTGACTTATGTGTGTGAAGATATTCCTTTCATTTTTTCAACCTGTGCCTCATTAATTTCATTGGGTGACTGTATTTTGTGTTATGTGAAGGATAAATAACTTCCCTTATTCACTTTTTCACCACAAGTCAAGATTACTATAGACTCTATCATATCCCCTTAGTATGCTCTTTTCTAGAAGAATCCCAGTCATTTTAATCTCTCCTCCGTTTCATACCCCTAATCTTTTAGTGCCCCTCTCTGTACCTTTTCCAATTCCAACTCTAGTTTTGGGTGGGTGACTATATCGGCACACAGTATTCAGGTGGCTACTATGGTTTAATTTACGGCAATTACATGAATAGGAGAGGGATAGCTCAGTGGTTTGAGCAGTGCCTGCTAAAGCCCAGGATTGGGAGTTATATCCTTGAAGGTCTCATTAGGAACGAGTGTAAACACTCTGGGGATCGGTCCTGCTTGAGCAGGGTGGCTTAGATGCAGTCCTGTACTTGTGATGTACCGTTGATCTCGAATATGATATTTTCTTTTATAATTATCTATTCCCACTCTTAATGATTCCCAACATTGTGTTTGCTTTGGTTGACTGCCTACTGACATTGAGGTGGATATTTTCAGAGACACTCCACATGCTCCAAATCTCTTTCTTGAGTGTTAAACATGCTATTTAGATCCCATTCCGTTTTGTATGTATAAGTTACATTGTTTTCAATGCATTACTTTCATTTATCACACTTGAATTTCAATCTGCTATTTGGTGTTGCCCAGTCACCCAATTTGGTGAGTCCTTGTACTCTTCGCAGTCCGTGCTTCTATAAATTTAATATCTTCATTATATTCTTTTTTCAGCAAGAGTCCAAAAAGACTGAATATCTTGGAAAATATAGACGATACACTGGGACTGAAGTTCAAATTAGTCCAACCTGGGAAAACCCACTGGCTTTCTCATGAGCAATCCTTGGCTGTTGTCTTAAAATTACTGCAGCCATTATTACTGGCTTTGAAAAGTATCTACCAAGATGAGATGGATCCAAGTAGTGAGGCTGGTGGATTACTTTTGCTACTACGTTCAGAGAAGACTATCGCCATTCTCTCTCTCGTAAGTCTACTGTTGAAACCACTTGGGTCATTAAATAATGCCATCCAGGCATCTGCTACAACAGTAGTAGATCTTTGTCCAGCAATAGAAGCTACATTTGGATCAATTAGAGGGCTATGCATTGAAAAGTACTGGAAGAAGCAAAGACTTCAGTCCAGAAGTTGACTAATGTCTAATGAAGACATTTATATTGAATCCTTAAGTGAAGAAGACAAGATGTTTGTTAAGACAACTGAAAAAGTACACAGACTTGATTCTTAAAAATCTACAACAGCGACTTCTAGATTCTATTCAGCCTCTACGTAGCTTTTACAAGTGCCTGTCCTATAAAACACCGACAACTGAGTGGAGTGAGGCACTACCAGCAATGGAGCTGCCATGTGATCAGGACAGAATAGAGAATTTGAACACAGAGTGGAATATCATATGATGAATGAATGAAGATTTGACTTCAGCTTCTTTTTTTATCATCACTAGTGGCTCGATTGGATCTTTGTGCTATGTTTCCTGGGATGAAAGAAGTAAGAATTCATCTCTTGCTACTCCCAGTCACAACAGTTACAGCTGAACGTTCTTTTTCATCATTGAATAGAAGCCACCAAAGATGAACGTATTGCATTCAAGAAGTTCATTAACAGAGTTGTGCAAAATAATAACAAGAAACCAAGAAGGATGTAGATGTAGCGCTTCATAGAAGGCTTGAGTAGCCAACTTTAATTTGTGTGGTGATTTTAAAACATGAGTTAAATCTAATAAAATGGTCATGAAACATTTTTTAGTTTTTACTATGGTGCTTCACAGCCCACCTTCACCCTCATGGTCTCACCCCTCATTGGCCCTGACACCACCCCTTGCACATTCAAACACTCCCCCCTATTTCAATTCCTGGGTAAATCACTGGTCTGACATGAATAATGGAAAATCTGGTATGGGTTATTTATTACTATTATTATTTATTAACTTATTGTACTTAGCTTGTAAACTCTTTGTGGCAGGGAGTGTCGTTTTGTTCTGTGTTTGTACAGTTCGTAGCACAATGAGGTCCTAGTCTCTGAGTAGGTCTTCTAGGCACTATGGTAATATAAATAATAATCTATTCATCTAAATGAAAACAGTTTTTGTTTTGAATCAGCTGCCTCTTTGCTTCCATTTTGCCATATTTTGAATTGTCTGCATATAAATAAGGTAATATGTTGATGTCAAATTTTGACAGTATGTAACACAATGAAATGCCAGAACTTATTTTCCTTGATCATTTTTTTTAATCTTTCACCTTTATGAACCTCCATATAAATACATTTTAACTTGTATATTTCTTTATTAAATGCATTCTTCAGTGGAATTGTTAGGGCACAAGGGGTAAAGATTAGCTGAAGCTGCAGCAGCATTATTAGGATAAATTAGAGGAACAGTCAGAAAGGATTACAATGAGATTTAAGTAGGATATACATAGTTCTTTTTGTAATCTGCCTTTTTTTTTTTTTACAGGTGGACTGTTTTGAATGATTTCTTTTGCTTTGATTATTCTTCTTCTTCTAAAGCAATCTGTACTCACCTTGCTGGAAAAAGTGAATAGAAATATTAAAAAACCCACAACCCAAACAAGATTTGAATTCATTACTTTGAAAAACAAGATTCATCCAATCTCTGTTTAAAATTTGTGGGACTTTAGAATATTAATTTGCCCATCAGAGGTCTTCCATAGATTTCTAGTAATACCACAAAAATATATAGAAGAACTTAAAGATAAAACAAGATTCATCCAATCTCTGTTTAAAATTTGTGGGACTTTAGAATATTAATTTGCCCATCAGAGGTCTTCCATAGATTTCTAGTAATACCACAAAAATATATAGAAGAACTTAAAGATAAAACAAGATTCATCCAATCTCTGTTTAAAATTTGTGGGACTTTAGAATATTAATTTGCCCATCAGAGGTCTTCCATAGATTTCTAGTAATACCACAAAAATATATAGAAGAACTTAAAGATAAAAAATGTAACCTGTTTGTTTTTAGTTAATATTAAGAGTGCGAAACTTCATAAAAGACAAGTATAATTTACTATATTTTGCTTTTTCAGTTAAAAGAAAAAGGATTTTTCTTCATTTAATCTCTAAATGGCTCCATAATATGTCACCAATTTTATATCTGCTGGAGTGATTAGTTGTGAGCATAAAGAATAGTATAAAGAACAGTTTCCATTTTCATGAAATACCCCAGTTTATCCATTACATTTAGTTCATGATTACTGGAGTTAGTGCAGCAGGGACAATTTGGGACTATGGGTTCTTCAGGGGATGTGCTTCCATGTAGGCCTGCAGTTGCTGGGAAGCAGTTTGGAGGTAATTGTCCTCTGTATGGATGGCCATGACCCTGCAGATATTTTAAGATGTTCTAGGTAGATTTCAGGACAGACTCTGATTTAGGGCACTAATTCCCTTATCTGGTTCTTGTGAAGAAGGCAAATCCTGTCCTCTTTGCCCATCACTTTAGATCAATTAGAAGGCATAATTGCAAATTAAAATTCACCACATTTCCTGACTCCTATATGAGTTTTTTTAACTTAGGAAAGAATTTTCCCATGAGTTAAAAGTTCCTCACTGTGTTTTGAGTTCAATTGGCTTTGGCCCTCAAATTCCAACAGATACAATGGGAACCCCAGCTGCAGGACCAATGTGTTCAAAAGCGGGTGAAATCAGTGGGAGTAGAGCTTGCCTATACATTCAGTGGAGTTCTGCCCATTGTAGGAGTGGGCACCCACTCAAAAACAATGAACAGGAGAAAAGAGTATAAATGTATGACATTATATGAAACATCTGATATTAACCACAGTGTTCTGTGCCCTCTGATACATTATCTCTGAAAACAGTGTACAATATGCAAATGTGTAGAAAGAGGAGAAGTGCATTCAATGAAAATTCATTCAATACCAGTGAGTGGGAAATTTTAAAGGGAAGAATTTAAACATACAGGTGATTTTGATCTAATTTTTTTTAATCACAATTTAGAAAGATCTTTTAGCTATTATCTTAGTCTTTTGACTGGCTTCTATTCCCACTGAAGGAGAGGGCTTTGCCATTGACTTCAGGGGAAGCAGATTCAGGTCCTTTCCAATTATTTTAAGGGGTGGACATAGCAAGTGCACAATGAGGGACAATTTCCTGGATACTGTGGATTATCTGTATTCCTACTCATGGAAATTTTTTTTTATCTGTAGTGTACATCCTTGTATTAATGTTCCTATCATCCTTCCCTCTGACCCTTCAAATAAAAATGCAATTATACATCACTGAGAAAAAATAGTCTACTTTATGATAAAAGATTTGATTTTTTTATAAATATGATGCAGATGCCAACAATTTTCTGCAGTATGTGACAAAGTCAAGGGATCGCAAGATATGACCCTTCCCTGCTGCTATTCATCTGAGTATTGAAGAACTTCCATAATTCATCCTTTTGCATCTTTATGTTTAATCTTTTCTTTAACTGAATTTTTATTGATTTCCCTTTTTTAAAACATGAACATACATAAAAAAATACATAGTCAGGAATAATTCAATCCCACCTCTCAATCAGCAATATGCATCTTAAACTGCATGTCATCTTTCTTAATAAAAGCATGCAGTCCATTTTTAACCAAACTTTCCTATATTATGATTCTATCACAGTGGCTCATACTCTGTCTTCCTTTGGTTTTCAGACCCTTCTGACCAAACTATGTGATTTAAATGTATGAACTTTTGCCTCACTGAAATCCTTAAATCTGTCTTTTCAGTAAATCATAATGACTACTGCAACAATAACTGAGTAAAGCTAGTTGAACAGAGTGAAAGTCAGCTGGTAATGTAGGAACACTTTATAAAGAAGGATTAGGAAAATATCTATCAATTAGAAGTAATGATTTTAAGGAGCAGGCTCTTATTTGAATGCTGCTTTGTGCCCTGCTGCTTTGTGGGTGTGCAGGGGCTGGGAGAAAAAGGTTTAGGAGAGTCACACCCATCTGCCCCCACACAGTAGTAGGAAAAAATGCAATCTCTACACACTCCCAGAGAGAATTGTCCCTATTTGTGCTCCTAAGATGCAAGACTCCAAAGGATTGTGGAAAGGGTAGAGAAGAGATAGGGACATGTCCCTGACACCCAATTCCTGGTTGGCCATGCAGGGAGAGCAGCAGTGGATGTACTCTGTGTGTACTGGGGAACTCCAGGAAGAATGCTCCCTGAGGCAGAATGCAGGTGGAGCAAATCTTGAGACACTGCACCATCCCCAGCACAGGCTGTGACCATAAGCAGTAATATAACTTCTGGAGCACCACTCATAAGAGAGTAAAACACCAGTAAAAAATTTTCAGGATTGGGCCCTTATCTAGTGCTTTGTTTTTCTCTATGTGCTTAGTATAATGTAAATGTATTTGCCTAATGGTTTTAGGGTGAAAAGTTCCTCCATTATTTTCCTGGCTGATTACTGTACCAGTGTGTGCTGTCTCCTTGCTGAAACAAGAAAAACTGTTTTAGATAAACATACTCCAAATGGTCACGAAATGTTTGTTATATCAGTGTCAAGATGTAATTTCCATAATAATACTTGTATTTTGCGTGTTGTGGGTGAAGATGCAGGCTGATGTCACCTCATAAGACAGACAGGTACATTCACTGTAATGTTTGTTCCACTTCCATTATCTGCAGAACCTCAGGCACATAGTTCACCATGTGGATAGTATCTCAGAACCAAGCAAGGGTTGTCATGCTAGTGATGTTTGACTGTTTACAGAAATTGCCCAGGGAAAAGAGTCTTATTCGTATAGTTAATAAGACTGACTTGTTCTCAGATTATCAGGTGCAGAAGGGAAGGTAATTTGATGAATACTAGCTAAACCTATGTTGCACATAGTCAGTTCTGACACATAAAGTTTTAACACATGCAGGCTACTCTGACTGACATAATCCTAAAATGGCATCTGTTTGGGGGCTTTACTTTTTGGCTTTCAGTCAGGCATGAAATAGAAGCTCTTGGAAAAGATTATATATTGCTTCCTTGCATTTACATTTACGCCAAAAACGTCTTAGGTCACTTGCAACACACCTCTTAACAGTCCCTTACTTGCACTGAAATTCAGTGCAAAAACAAACCAAAACCAAAAAAGAGCATCACTTACAGGGCATGGCATTTCTGCTAAGCCACTGCAAACATTCTGAAACTGCCAAACCTGCAGTAAAACAGCTTTTCCAATAGTTCCTCACTACTAAATTATCAGTGACTCAACAATAGCCTTTCATTTTCATTGTGTCACTCCTAGCAACTCCCTGGGCTCCATATGACCAATTAGTGACAAGGCAGTGAAGGCACTTCGGCTATCTTGGTTTAGAACAGAGCCCTGCTTTCACTTAGCAGTGTTAACAGCCTTCTAATTAGATTTTTTCTATTCTTAAACTGGATTCTGTAAGAGATCCCAGAGGTTTATGAGTAAAGGAATCATTTTACCAGTATTACAACTTTGCTCTTTATCCTGGCTTGCTTTTAACTGCCTTCTGTTATGCTATGCTGCTTCCTTCATCTTCATTAATGTAATACTAAATATCAGGAACCATATTTTAATTATAGTATTGCATTTATTTCATTGTTATACAGTGTCTTGGCAGTAAAAACTGATACACATTTTTCATGTGTCCTTTCACTGTGTGGTGCAAAGAGAGCAAAATGAAAAAAAGGTCACACAAATGGAGGGGAGTATGGGGAGAGAAGAAAGAGCAAGTGGCAATGAGGAAAAAATGCCCTTTCTACCCCTGCTCCCTTCTATATATTTATACACACACACATACACTGTGCACCCCATCCATCCTGTGATAGACTGAAGAGCAAAATCAGAATAAGCACTGCATGCATTGAGAAACAGCTGGTGGGTATTCATAAGGAAACAGATGAAAATGGGTGTGATGGGGCAAGGCCAGTGGCTACAGTAAAGTACTGAGAAACAGGTATGTTAGCCTATTGGCATCCCAGGGGTGGGCGGCGAAGCCCCCCCACTTCTAAAGGACCTTCCCCCAGCCTAAGGGAGGATCCACAGGGCTAGAACACCAAGTGATTCCGGGACAGACGAATGAAAAAACAGGATCAGGAGTGAGGTCAGAGGGCAAACTAAGGAACCGGATGGGAAACCGAGCAGAGAACCCCGGACAACGCCCACTGCTCCTCAAAGGCGTCAAGGAGCCAGTGGAGCCGCCCAGAGGAAACTCCGCCTGGATGCGTGAACAGACGGGAGGAACGGAAATAGGCCCTACAGTCGCAGGAAGTCCGTCGGCCAACCTCCTCTCCCGGTTGTGTTGTAGATGGCTAGTTTTGGCCAGGCCAAGAGGAGGTTGAGTAAGGAGATTCCGCGACTTCGTGGGGCCACAGATGGGGAGCGCATAGATAAAAAGGTGAGGGGAAAAGTGCAACCAGAAACGTAAAAAGATAGTCAGGAGGAGCCGGAACAGGGCTGCAACCTGGCGCACTCCAAGTAAACGTGCGCCAAGGTCTCCTTCACGCCACAGAAAGGGCAGGTGTCGGGGACGGGGGTGAACCGCGCCAAGTACACACCCGTGCTCACGGCCCATGAAGGAGCCGCCAACTGACATCCCCAGCGGGCCGCGCGGACCAGGGCAGAGTACAAGCGGCCCACCGGGGCTGCTCACCCTCGAGAGGTGGCAAGAGGTCCCGCCATTTGGTATCGGGGCGGGACGCGAGGGTGAGGTAGTGAAGGGTGTGGAGCACGAGCGTGTACAGATGTTTCCGTGGCGCGTCTGGAACAGAACCGGCTGCACATCGTGCAGCCGGCTTGCAGAGAAAGGTGAGGGGGCCGATTGGGTCCCGGGGCAGGGGCCCTATAAAAATGTCCATGGGGCCCGGGTGGAGGGTGGGCGGGCGTGCCCTCTCGTAGGACCCGGTCGAGGTAAGCCCGAGCAGCAGGCAGCAAAGCGGCCCTCACCTCCTGAAGTACCGCCTGGGAGTATGAGGTCTGGAGAGCCCAATGCGCCGGCGAGCGTCAGGGGATCCAGCCAATCTCCCCGTCGTGTCCAGAGAGGTCTCCGACCCTGGTGACTCCCGCCAAGACCAGCTCCGGCGCACCGCGGGGACTCCGCCACCTGCACACGAAGCTGGGGATTGTGTAGCAGGGGCTCCGCAGAGGTCGGCCCCACGGTGCGCCACGGACCTGGTCGCGAAAAGAGCTTCCAGGTCCGGAGGAGGTCTTGGGTGAAGACCGGCAGCCCGGAGAGGTCTCGCGGAAGACTCTCGGATGGAGGTAAAAGAGCTGCCGGTCGTATCGCGAGCCCTCGGAAGCGGCGGAGGAAGCGTGCGCCAGTACGCTCCACGCCGGAACTACCCGCACCATACAGGAGCCTCTGCAGGGCCTGGAGGCGGAAGACACGGACCTGAGTGCGAAGCACTTAGGCCCTGCCCCCTTCCTCCAGTGGGCAGGTGGAGGACCCCTGCAGAGACCCAGTGCGTCCCCTGGCCAAAAGAACTCCAGAATCCTCGTCCGGAGGTTGGTCAGGAAATCCGGGGCCGGGACCAGGGTGTTGAGCCGGTACCAGAGCATGGACAGGACCAGTTGATTAAGCACCAGTGCCCTCCCCCGAAGGAGAGGCACCGGAGTAGTCCCGTCCATTTCCGGAGCCGCCCCGCCACCCTGCCACTCCAAACCGTGCCAGTTCTCCGGCGGAGACGATGGTGGCAGAGAGGTTAAACGCCGAGATTAGAGCAGCGCGGACCCGCTCTCCACGGATGGCCTGAAGCGCGGGTGGGAGGGAGGCTCGCCTGCCACCCGTCCCCGACCACCAGGCCAGAGCTCTTGACCCAGTTAACCCGGCGGAGGAGGCCGCGAGTACACAGCCTGCAAGCCTCCACCCGCGCCAAGTGCCCCGGGTCCTGGACCACGAGGAGCACATCGTCAGCGTACGCCGACAGGACCAGCCCGCAGCTCCGGCTCCCGAAGCACCAACCCCCGTCAACCTCTCGCGGAGGAGACAGAGGAAAGGGCTCGATCGCCAGGGCGTACAGCTGGCCCGAGAGAGGGGCACCCCTGCCGCACTCCCCTTCCCGAAGCTGACCGGCTCGGTCAGGGTCCAGTTGAGCTGACCAGACACTCCGCAGAAAGCGTACAGCACCTGGAGAAAACCACAAAACGGGCGTCGAAGCCGAACGCTCGCAGAGTACCCAGGAGATACCCGTGATCCATCCGTCGAACGCCTTCTCCTGATCCAGGGACCAAAGAGAGCGAACGACAGACCATCCTAACACCTAATTCCAGAAGGTCCCGGCCAGATACAGTTATCAAAGATAGTGCGGCCCGGACGGTGTAGGTCTGGTCTGGATGGACCACGTCCGCCAGCACGGACCCTAGACGTAGCGAGATGGCCCTTGCAATGATTTTGTATAGTCCGTGCTGAGGAGCGAGAATGGGACGCCAATTCCGTAAATCGCGGAGGTCCCCCCTCTTCGGCAATAAGGCGAGCACGGCTCGCCTGCCACGAGAGAGGAGGACGCCGCTCTGCAAAGACTGGCCCAGACGGTGACCAGGTCTGGCCGAGAACGTCCAGAAACGCGGTAGAAACTCCCACGGTCAGCCCGTCCATCCCGGAGATTATTGTGGGGGCATGCGGACGAGACGGGCTTCCGAGAACTCGCCAGAGTGAGAGGCAGCTCCAGCGGTCCCGTCTCGCCCGTGGAGCCGACCGTCGGAGCCCGTCCCAGAGTACTCTGCAAGCGTTAGGAATCGGTCGGATCCGGGGAGAAAGGGCCGCGTAGAAGGCCTGGCCTCCCGCACATCTCCGCCGGGTCCGTGGAGGGGTGCCGTCCTCCGCCAGAGGCAGGTGACATGTTTCTTGGGCCCCCCTCCTTTCTCCAGGGCGTAGAAGAAGCGGGAGCCGCGGTCCATCCTCCGAAGGAGGCGGGATGCGGGATCGAACAAAAGCTCCCCCGGCCCGATGGTCCTCGAGGCTCGAAGCTCCTCCCGCTTCTCCCGGCACGCTCCGCAGAGGATGGATTCTCGGGGCTGGCAGCCAGACGCCTCTCCAGCTCCCAGACCTCCGCTCCAACTGCCTTATGGCGCCATCCCTCCGCCGGCTGGCGCCCCGGGTGTAGTCACGGCAGAAGAGCGGGCGCACACCTTCCCAGATCCCACCACCGCCGCGCCGAGGAAAAGCGCGCCGCTGCCCTCGCCAGGCCAGCCAGAACTCCCGAAGGACGCCACGAAGCCCGCATCCTCCAGCAAACTATTATTAAAGTGCCAATAGGCCGGGGCCGGCCTCTCCGCGCAGAGAGAGGCTGTCACGGTGGGCAAGTGGTGATCCGAAAAGGGGGCCGGCCGAACGCCGGAGGAGTGGGCCCGTAAAAGGTGGAAACGTGATAGATAAATGCGGGTCCAGCCGAGTGGGCACGACCGATGGGCCTCCACCCGGACGAAGGTGACGTCGAAACGTCGTCCGGTGGTGGTCGAGCCAGACGTCCACCAGGGAGTGGCGTTCGACAATCTCCCGAGGACGTCCCGGCGGCCGGGCACTGCTCGGTCCCCGAGCGGTCCCGTTTCCTCAAGGGTAGGTATTAAAATCCCTCCCAGGACCAGCACTCACGAGGATCCAGGGAGCTGAGGAAGGCGGACGCCTGCTGAAAAAAATGCAACCTCTCCGGGCCTATGTCGGGGCATAAGCATTGACGAGATTAACCACAAGCCCCTCCATGCGGACCCGGAGGTGCAGCAGGCGGCCCGGCACAGCCTCAGCGACCCGCCACACCTCGGGGCCGTAGGTCGGGGGAGAACAAAGGTCGCCACCCCGCCGCGCGAAACCGAGAGTGGCTAAAGTAGGCCTCGTTCCCCACTCCAGCCGCCAGCTAGCTTCAGCGGGCCGGATCCGTATGGGTCTCCTGCAGGAAAATCACAGAGTTAACCCCCCTCCCGGAGGTAGGGAGAGCACCTGTTCCTGCGGGACCCATCCTACAGCCCCGGGTGTTTAACGTTGCAAAGATGATCAGTGCCATGAGGAGGGTCTGGGGGATTCCTCGCCAGCAGACACGCCCACAGCCTCCGGCAGGCCGCGCAGCAATCGGACCTACCCCATAGGTGGCTAACGAGTCACGGAAGAGGCGACCCGCTGGATAGGCCCGCGGCGGCTGCTTCCGGTCCTCTTACCCTCCCCCATGAGGGCCCTCGCGGCCCGGAGACCTGATGGAAATCCCCCAGCGCTGAGAGCGCCAGATGGACTTTGTTACGGGAGCCACGGACGTCCTCGAGGAACTCCCGCAGCGCCTCCCTCAGCGCGATGGGGGTGGGGTCACCGACCATGACTGTCCCAGTGGGGGCCCCGTCACAGCCCCGTGCCCACGAGGCGGGCAGGCAGGGGCAGACCCCCACGTGGCGTCCGATGGGCCGACGCCACGCGACCCGCCCTGCTCCCCGGTTCAACAAGGGTGGCGGAAGGAGAACAGCAGCCCCTGGTGGGTCGGGAAAGGAAAAAACAAGCGGAGCCGCACCCTGGGGGCATTCCCAGGGGCGGCACTGGCATCACAGGAGGTGGGGGGACAAGGACAGGCTAACAGAGTAGGGCGGGGATCAGGAGAGATCTGGGAAGGGGCAGGGACGGGATCCTGAGCCCCTATAGGTTGAGCCACTGGACGGTGGCTCCTTCTGGTCAGGCTCAGGGATCTGGGAAGTGGGAAGGGACCCCTAATGATGCCGGCGCAGCCAGAGTGGCACGTGGGGCAGCCTCGGCATCTGGAGATAGATGTTTGTCAATGGATCCCCGCCTAGGAAAGAGGGCGGTTCTCCACACCCAAGAAGGATACCCCCTGGGAACCGGGTCCGGCAGCGGTGGCACTGGCCGTCGCCTTAATGGGCTCGGCGGCCGCAACAGTACACGGGCCACCCGCAGCAATCTCTCTCTTAAGAACGCTTATCTCTTGGGAAGCAGAGAAACAGGTTATCTGGAGGTCCCCCCAGGGGAGGGTTGGGGACACCAGAGAGAGGAAAGGGGGGTCAGGCCCTATCAATTCCTGACCTGGTGGCAGCCTATCAGATCTAAGCTAGAGATTAAGCTTAGAGGACTTCATGCGAGTACCTTATATTTGAACTCTAATGTTCAAATCGAGGATTAATACTATGACATGGTTGCCGCCCCAAACAGTAGCTTGGAATGCTGGTGCCTGGTGCCGGCCCTGACAGAGAGAGTCTAAGCAGTCAACTGCCTATGGCCTAAGACGTGAAGCTTCCCCAAAGTTCGGCCAGCTTCCCCCCCTATTTTATCCACGCTAAGGGCTAAGTGTCAGAGCTGCTGTTTTCTGGCTACTTCATAGTATATTGTTTGTTCAGCCTCAAGACTGGAGTAGCTTCCATGGTTCTTTTGTGCCCAACTGTGCAGACTAATGGCACAGTGGGGAATCCATTGCCTTCCCCCAAAGAGCTACTACTTATTATCCTGTAGGGCACCGCAGTTCCCAGTGGCCAGGTCCCTGAAATCCTGACACAAATGCTCAGTACAATCATGTGGTTTTGCTCTGTCTTGTACTTCACCCTTGAGAGACTGGAGTCATATCTATAGATGCCTGAGCAATACAGGAACAACTCTTCACTACAGCAAGAGCAGTATGGCCAGGTGGCATAGATACAGAGTGAGAATGAAAGGAAAACTGCATGTATATGAAATAAAGGCAAAACATCTAATTACAAAGAAGAGTAAATCACTGGACACTGAGTCTGAAATATAATAATCAAAACTATTAAACAATTGCAGTCTTACCAGGTTCATGAGTCTGACAAGGGCTGCAAAAATGTGGGCTTCTTTGGGTACCTGTTGTCTCTGATAACATTTTCCTTCATATAACTGTATTATAGTTGCTAAAGCATCTATAATGTTGGAATTTTTACAACCATCCTGAAATTCTCAGATTCCCAGTGTTTCGTTCTGGAACCTGAATTGTCTCTTAATTTGTTCCATGGGACTTGGAATTCAGCAAGGAAATACAACGCTGTTTTACTTACGTGGCAGCCCAGCTAAAAGAAACAAAGGTTCCATTAATTGGCTCCATCTTCCTTTCTACTATGCACTGTTGTGGGGAGCAAAATCTGGTAAAACAATCCCCACACCATGCTACGCACTCCCTAATATTTTCCTGACACCATGGATATGGCTGTGGGTAGTGGAGCTGTGGAACAGCTGCTCTGCAAGTCATGCTCTTTGGGATTATTGAAACTTGAAATATCTCCCTTTGCACCTTTTCGCCTATTGGAAGAGGATAAGACAAAGGCACTCAGAATTAGTCAAGGAGCCCTGGTAAAAAAGGAGGAGGCTAGGCAGAAGGACGAAACTCCAAAATTCCACAAGGAAGGCCTATGTGTTCCAGTGGATCTAATTCCCATCACAGGCAGAACCAAGGTGCCCCTGCATATGGCCACTGACCACTCCACACAAAAGGTAAAATGCCATTTACAATCTTAGATGTTAAGGTCAAAAGGGACCATCATGATCATCTAGCCTATAACAATTCCTTCAGAAGCTAATCCAATGGCTAAATGCCATCACCAACAAAATTTTGCTTCCAATTTCCAGTTTGAATTTGTCTAGCTTCAACTTCCAGCCATGGATTTATCTGCTAGATTACACAGCACTGTGGTAATCATGGTCTAAGTACTAACAAGCTGTGATCAAGTTACCTATTAAACCTCTTTGACAAAGTAAATAGAATGAGCTCATTAAGTCAATAAATCTTGTTTTCCAAAGCCTGAATCATTCTTGCAGCTTTTCTCTGAACTCGCTACAGGTTTTCAAAATCTGATTTAAAGTATAGACATCAGAACCGGACACAGTATTGCCGTAGCAGTCTCAACAATGCTGTATACAATCGTTATATCACTTTCCTGTTCTAATTAATACTCCTATGTTGATACATTGAAAGATTACATTAGATCTTTTAAGCTACCACACTTAACTGGGAGCTCAGGTTCACCTGGCTAGATACCGTGATCCGTTAGGTCCTGTCAGAATCATCATTTTCCAGGCTACACTCCCCCATCCTGTAAGTGTGATCTACACTTTTAGTTCCTAGATTTATGATCTTGCATTTGGCTGTATTAAAATGTAATGTGGTTTGACTGTTTTCAATTTACCAAGTGATCCAGACTGCTCTGCATAAATGTCCTCTCCCCATAATTATTTACCGCTCTGCCAGTCTTTGTTATCTGCAAATTTTATCAATAGTGGTTTAATATTTTCTTCCAGATCATTCATAAATGTGTTTAATAGGATTGGATTGAGAGCAGATCTCTGTAGAATGCCACTAGAAACTGTCCGTCTTGTTGTTGATCACATTTTGAGATCGATAAATTAGCCAGTGTTTAGCAGCAGCAACTATGTCAGTGAGAGAAGCTCACTTGCTGACATACCACTGTCCACACTTGCTGTTATGTCAGTGTAACTTATATCACTCAGGAGGGCTATTTATTCACCCCTGAGCGACATAAGTTATAGTGTAGACATAGCCTAGGTCAAACACCTTACAGAAGTCTACGTATATTGTCAAGCTCAAAGTCATAGAAGCTTAGATGCATATTGTACCTATTTGACGGTTTATTTATGAAATAGAGGCAATGAATAAGCATACTAAAATAATGCGTTTATTTCTATAACTGTTTTGAAAATACCTCTATTTACACATTCATGAGTGTGACTACAAAACAAAATGTGTGTTGTAAAGTATTTCTGAATATACATTTGTGTGTGTGTATTTATAAATGCACGTATTAATTCATATATATTATAGCTATTGTGACAGGGTCAGGCCAGAAGGCTACAAGAGAGTGGTCGAAGGTAGATACATTAGCTCCAGGTTAAGCAGGTCGCTTTCCCCTGGGTAAGATAACAGGAACTATTCCAGAGCACTCAGGAATGTTTTAGAACTAATTAAGGCAGGCAGGCTAATGAGGACACCAGTAGCCAATTGGGAAGCTACTAGAATTAAGGCTAATCAGGAAACCTGGTATAAAAAGGCTCTCACTCCAGTTAGTGAGGTATGTGTAAGGAGCTGGGAGTGAGAGGGTATGCTGCTGGAGGACTGAGGAGTACAAGTGTTAACAGACATCAGGAGGAAGGTCCTGTGGTAAGGACAAAGAAGGTGTTGGGAGGAGGCCATGGGGAAGTAGCTCAGGGAATTGTAGCTGTTCCAGAAGGAACTCTAGACAGCTGCAGTCCACAGGGCCCTGGGCTGGAACTGGGGTAGAGGGTGGGCTCAGGTTCCCCCAAAAACCTCCCAAATCCTGATTCAACACAGGAAGGTCTCTGAGGCTAGCAAAATCCACCAATAAGCACAGGACCCAACAAGGTAGAGGAGGAACTTTATCATACTATCAAATGTTGTATGTCTTATAGCAGTGCAGCTATAGAATTTAAATTAATCATATATATCTTAACCTTTATTAGAAGATTCAGTGGCCTTCATTTACATAAAAGGCCACAGCACCATTTATAAACTGCAGCCTGAGGTTTTAATAATCTGATTTTATGTAACATTTCATTGATGTCACTGGAGCTATATCTGCTTTCATCTTAAACACATTAAAGACTTGCAGTTGCAAATACTTTTGGAAAAAAAAAACCCAGATACAACCCTTTATTGAAGAGTGATTATCAAGTGCTATGAAGAATTATAATGGTAAGGATCATATAATCACAAAATGTAGTATTATTATCTAATGATGCATCAAATGAGACACTAATATTTGTATCTCCTTTTCATAATTATTTTACATAATTACCATTAATTAAAAACTTTCAAGTAATTTATAGTGCTGGCAATGATACCTGAAGTAAAGATCTGAGATAATTGTTGTGTACATTTAGCACAATAAAATGAATTCAGTGTTGGAAATGTTGAAGCTGAGCTGTGAGCAGTTTCATGCGATTTACATAAACACCTTTGTATGAATTGCAAAAGGTTTTATGACCAACTTGACAAACACAACAACATTTGCAAACAGTGCCAGAGGGGCTAAAGTAATTAAATTAATAACTTTTTGAGATATTATACTAATTTCTCAAAGTGCAACATTAAAAATGCTAGCTTACAACTATAAAACTGGACTGGATGTACTTTCCTAATGGGTACATCCTACTGTGGAACAAACTGTTCTTAGATGGTTCCATTTAAACCATTGGTCTGTTTTAAGGTTACACAGAAGGAGGAAATGCATTCTTACCTTTAATAAAATCTAATTTCTTTCATTATTTTTGTAATTCCCTCTTTGAGCCAAATCTGTGCACACAAGAAGAGTCAAGTTAGAAAAATGTACATTTTAGTTATAAAAAAGGGTGATATCTATTAAAACAATATTAGAAAAGAATTAGCCAGAGCTGGATTGGTTCCCATTCTATATTTATAAAATATGCCTTGAATTATTAGGTTGGCTTGGATTCTGCAAACTTTCACACAAATTATTATCTTTATGCATATAAGCAGTCTCAAGGAATTCAATGGGACTGCTCACATAAGTAAAGATAAGTATGGATACACCGATCAGGGACGTAAAGAGATAAAATATTATTCTGAGCATGGGGAAATTACCCAATATCCTAAATGTGTCCCCATTTTCTGTTCCATGAAAACCTGCCTGCCATCCTGAATCATGTGAATCATATAGGCCAATAGTTCTATAAAATACAGACCAAATTATTGGCTAAAATACTGGCCACTAATGATCCAGACCAAGCTGGATTTATGGAAGGCCTTGTGCTGGATAGCTCCATAGTTATAACTACTGTCATTCTTCACATTGTTTCAGTATAGAAAGCATGACCACTGATGCACTAAAAATCCTAAAGAAAGATCCCCAAACTAACATTTTTCAGGAAAGCTTCAGTTGGCACATCGCCAAGTTATCTTTCCACCCTTAATACCAGTAGAACGTTCTATACAAGAGATTTCTCATGAAATTAAATACCCAAGTATACAATTCTAACACTCTTAAAACAATTTATTCCCCATAACGGATCTGTCCCAAAGGGTGGGAGACAGAAGCCCTCTCCAATGTCTACAAATCCTGTTTAGCAGGACACATGCAGTCCTGTATACTCTATTTAATTAGGATAAGATTACATTAGCTTCTAGAACTGAAGCCTCCTCAACGCAGTATGCCTCTCTTGTACAACAGTTACACAACATGTGGGAAAGAGAAGAGTCTAAGCTATGTGGCTATATAATTACTTTAACTAAATGCAATTTGGACTGCAGCTTTATGTAACAGAAGAGGGAAAATGTACATTTAGCTCAGTGTCTGCTCCTATGATTCTTATTTCATCCAGAAATGCCAGATGAGTTATAGAAAAAAAGACCACAGATGTTCTATTGATTTAAAATAAAAACCTCACCACTTATTTGTGACAAATATATAGCATCTGATTTGGTCTAAGAAAAATCTACTAAAGGTTCCAAATATACAATTTTATTACTGAGCACTAATTAGAAACATTTTTTTTAAAAAAAAAACAAGAAATTATAGAAGTAAACTTTAGAAGAGAATTTAGGGGCCAAGACAACAATATATAAAAACCTCCACTCCACTGAATCTCTCTTATATATTTATGTGTCTCTTGGGAAGAATAAAATAGACCTGTTATAAAAAACAGAAACACATGGTCCATTGCACTCAATTTAAAGTAGCACATGTGATGCCAGACAAAAACAATATCTCACTGTATCAAATATTAATGATGTACTATAGCTTGCTTCATATACCATAGTCTTCCTTAAAGAAAGGACATTGCTAAATTGCCACTGTTCTAAAATTCATGAAGACACATGTGCACAATTACAGTCAGGTTTTCATTATGTTGGAACATGGTAAGTGCCCTATCAAACATTACAAAAGTACCATTAGCCACATATCCTAAAAGTCTTGGCCAGTTCCTGAGCTCTGTTCTCAGCTCAGTGGCAAAGCTCCCACTTGTGAAGAATTTTACTGTCAAGGGCTCATTGGAGAAAAGTCTCTCCTAAATGATTAAATCTCTCTTGAGGGGTGAGATTTCTCCCCCTCCCCAAAGAAAAATCTGTCCCCAAAGACTGGAAAATTCTGGACCCCAGTTTCAAATTCCATGTCCCTTCAAATTGGTGGGATGTTTTGATGTCGAATTGATATCCTTTAATGTCAATGATTAATCAGCTTATAATACAATATAATGCCCCTCGTCAACATCAGAATGGAATGCTACTAGTAAAATCCCATGATACATTTCCTAATTTGTTTCATATCCGCCAAGGGTCAAAATGCCCAATTCAGATGAATGCTGGTGGAGGGCACTGATCCAAAACACTAAAGGGTCTTAATTCTGCTAAGGATTATGAACCCAAAATTCTTCAACTAGTATAACATCTCCATTATTCAGTCCCAGTGCTTGAATTTAGATAATGAGGATTGTTAAAATAAGTGGAACTAAACTGATGATGACCCTTGCATGTTATAAGTGAAACGGCGCACAAAATATTAGTCTACGGTAAACATTTTGAAAGTGATAATTGCCACTTTTAAGTCAATAACAAACTTAAAAGTGACAAATCTTCAAGAACAAAAAACTTTGAAAACAGACTCCAGTGAGAAACTGCAGAACTGGAATGAATTTGCAAACTGGACACCATCAAATTAAGCCTGAATAAAGACTGGGAGTGGATGGGTCACTACAAAAAGTAATTTTCCCTCTGGTATACCCACCCCTTCTTGTCAACTGTTAGGAACAGGTGACGTCCACCTTGATTGCAGTGACCTCGTTATCACTGACTCCCCCACACTTGGTAAGGCAACTCCCATCTTTTCACGTGCAGTAATATATATACTGCTTACTGTATTTTTCCTCCATGCGTCTGATGAAGTGGGTTTTAGCCCACAAAAGCTTATGCCCAAATAAATTTGTTAGTCTCTAAGGTACCACACGGACTCCTCGGTGTATTTGCTGATAACATACTAACACAGCTACCACTCTGAAACCTGTCACCATGCAATGGTCTAATTACAGATATGCAGTGTTCAGAATGAACATTAACTCACAGGAACAGAATTCTAGGAGAAGCTAAACACCAGCATTTCTGCTGAAATAAAAAAAAAGTTTCTTGCTGATTCAATTGAACAAGAAAAATGATTCAACAACTGAAAGAATGAAACAGAAGGTTAGGTGAAGGAAAGCAAACAATATATTTAGCACTTCTTTTCTCCCTGCTCCGAGTACTGCATGGTGTTCGAAGGACAGGAATGAGTTTATACTGCAGCCATACTAGTTTTTCACAGCATATATGAAATTACATCTAAAAACAACTGTGATGATTGTAAAGTCAAGTACACAAAAGTTAGGGAATGCCACAATTAAGATAGCCAGTGCAATTTTAATTCAGCCCTCTTGTGCGGATGCAGACTTTCATTACATGATCACATGCTTCGTTTTCCACAGAACCCCTGCTTCATTCATTGCCCAGGGCGGACAGTGTCCAATGAATGATGTGATAGACTCAAGCCAGTTGGGTGCAGCAGAATAGCAGAAGGCAGATATACTGGCCACTAGATTAACAGTTTTCTGTTCCCTAACTGACCAGAGCAGGCTGCTCCAGGCTAATGAGAACACCTGACTCTAATTAACCTGCAAAGAGTCAGGTGAGGCCATTAAGCTAATGTGACCACCTGACTCTAATTAAGGCCCTGCTAATACTATAAAAAGGGCTCACTCCAGCCAGGCAGAGGAAAGCCAGGGAGCCAGAGGAGAGGAAGTGAGGCTGAAGAGCTGGTGAATGAAGACACCCTCAAACCATTGGTAAGGGAGCCCTAAGGTAAAGGTGAAGAAGGGAGATGCAGGAGAGCTGTGGGGAAGTGGCCCAGGGAAATGTAACAGCTCTGGCAGTGAAAGGTTGGCTGCCAACAGCTGCTACCATTAGGGTCCTTGGCTGAAACCCGGAGTAGAGGGTGGGCCCGGGTTCCCCGCAACCCACCACTACAGGAACATCTCCTGGGAGGGGAAGTTAGGCCCCTGTCAGGACAGGAGGCTAAACTGTTCTGAAATAAGCCCCCAGGGACAGAGATTGTGGGAGTTCTCTCACCAACCTCCTTACAGGCCTATGGTGAAAAGGGCTCAGTAGACTGTAACCCTGGCCCTAGAGAGAGAAGGGCCTAATACGTGGAGGGTCACAGGTGAGCCACTGAGGCTAGCAAAACCACCTAGAAGTGCAGGACCCTGGGGCAAAAGGTCAGAGCTCTGCACAATGGATCATTCAATATTCTTTTTATCTTCATCACATAATGTTAGCCCCATGAATTTTTACTGCACACCACTAACTCTGCTTGAACGGTAGAATATTATGTTCATAATTAGTAATTTAGTAGTGGGGCAAAAAGAACATATCTGGCTTTAAGACTAAATAAGTTTGATAAGTTTATGGAAGGGATGGTATGATAGGATAGTTAATTTTTGGCAATTGAATCTTGGATATCAGCAGATAATCTGCCCATGGTATGTGGTGATGGATGTTGGCATGGGATGGGATCATGATTAGCAGAGAATTTTTCCTGAAGTTGCTGGCTGGTGAGTCCTTGCCCACAGCTCAGGGTTTGTGATCAACCCAATATTTGGGGTCGGGAAGGAAGTTTCCTCTGGGGCAGATTGGCAGGGCCTGGAGGTTTTTTGCCTCCTCTGCATGCGTGCGGCATGGGTCACTTGCTGGTGGGATTATCTGGCAGCTTTGAGGTCTTCAAACCACAATTTGAAGACTTCACAAACTCGGACATAGGTTGGGTTTGTTATAGAAGTGGACATGGGTAGGTTCTGTGCCTGCTATGTGCAGGAAGGTTCAACAGATGATCATATTGGTTCCGTCTGACCTATGAAGTCTAGAGTCTATTAAATTTCCTTGTGGCATTTCTATGGTTCCTCCCCATCACACAGTGTCTTAGTTCTCTACAGAGATTAAGTAAACTGATCTTCACGACACCCTCCAGGGGAGCTGTAAAGCAGAGAGAAATCCTGTGGCACCTTATAGACTAACAGACGTTTTGGAGCATGAGCTTTCATGGGTGAATACCCACTTTGTCAGATGCATCTGATGAAGTGGGTATTCACCCACATAAGCTCATGCTCCAAAACGTCTGTTAGTCTATAAGGTGCCACAGGATTCTCTGCTGCTTTTACAGATCCAGACTAACATGGCTACGCCTCTGATACTCAGGGGAGCTGGTATTATTACTCCAATTTTACATATGGGGAACTGAGGAAAAGCAAAAGCCAAAATTCTCAAATGTATCAACTAATTTTGGGAGCCCAATTTGCAAAGTCAAGGGCCTGATTTTGCAGAATATTTAGCATTTTATAGAACTGTGTATGTTCAGAACAGAGCTCCCATGTGCTCTGCACTTCAGCAAATTAGACCCTGAGGGTCTTAAGTTGGGCACCAGAAAATGAGGAATACACAGTGGCCACATGCAAAAATTTTAGTTGAAGTGACTCGCCCTGCTTCATATACGCACTCTGTGGCAGGGATAGAACCCCATTCTTCAGAGCAGCATTTAATTGCCTTAATGGAGGGTATGTCTACAATGCAAAGGAAAACCCATGGCACTGAGTCTCAGAGCCCAGGTCAATTGACTTGGGCTCATGGAGCTCAGGTTTCAGGGCTAAAAATAGTAGGGTATCTTCTGTCTCATTCACTTCACAGCTTCCAACTTCTGCAACGAGTGAGTAAGGGGTAATGCAGACCACAGCCTCTTTCATTATACAACCCTGATTCATCCCAAGATCACATCCAGCCTAGGTACTGAATTAGGCAGTGTCCTGTGAAAAGAAATACTATATGATCATGTAGTTAAAGGAGGCATCATAGAATGCATATGCACAAAGGTGCTGAATTAAAGTTAAATGGACAACCTTAATTCTGGCATTTCCTAATTTTTAATACTAATTCCCACCCACTCCCCATCTTCTGCCTCCCTCAGCTCCTGCTTCTTCCCCAATTCTGGCTCTGGTCCCAGCTGCCTTCCTCCTGCCCCCCAGTCTCCCCTCCCAGGGCTTCAGGAGCTGAGCAGAACTTTCTCTACAAATGCTCCTCTCAGCTGCTTCCCCTCCACCTGCCCTACATCTCTTCCTCCCTCTCCCCTTACACCCTATTCCCCACCACTCTGGACTCCTCCTGCCTTGCTTCCTCCTTCCTATACACATTGCCTGGATGCCAATAGGGGGTAGAATTGAAAGTACAGGAAAAAATCTCCCTGGTCTTAGTTCTGATGCTCAGCACACTGAGGTGCCCGGCATTCAGGAGGAGCAATTGCAGAGACAGTCCTACTCAGCAGCTGCAGCCCAGGGTTGGTGAGTACTGAGTTACTCTGTGGGGATGGTGCATGAACAGTTCAAGCATGAGAGCTGTAAGAGGATGGAGCATGCCCAGTGCAGATGGACTCTTTCAATAATTTAGCCACAAATGTCTAATAAATCTCTATTGAGCAGTAACAAAGTAAGCCTTTTGGAGGCTTATAACTTGGATGAATTTTCATAGGGATGGTAAAAGACACATCTACGGTGATCCTGCCAAATTTCAAGGCCTTGCTCCAAAGCACAGAGACATCAGCTGCTCAATAAAATGGTTGTAAGAATTTTTTAACATGTTAACATGTGCAAAACAGCCTATTTCCCCCAACCGCATTCTTGAAAATGCCCGAACTGTATTAACAGCAACTTTAAATAAATAAATAAATAATTGTCTTAGCAGACACCTGGCATGGAACATTTCAGCCCAAACAGTTTAAGTTTAGCAAAGTTATGTGCAACTGAAAACAGAAACTTATAATGGAAAGTGTCAGGCAACTATAAGTACAGGCCTCACTACCTGTCCCACATATAATCACTCTGATGATCATGAAATACATGAAAGTAGACATCCAGGAGAAATACCAAATTTTAAAGAATTTGATTATGTCATCCTCAAAGAGAGCATTGCAGAACTGAAATAGCAGTAACGCTTTGGTAAAGTGAAGTGAAACTGAATGTCATCAGAAGAGCAATTATTCTTTATTAGCATGATCTGTGCCAAAAAAAAATCCCATCAGATGCCTTTAATCTAAAAAGAACTTTTATCACATCATGACAAATACTAGCTTAAACAAAATTAAACCGATAAAGCAAGAAAAAAGTCACTTTGCTGTAGCTGTATGATGAAGACCTTAAGAGTATTCAGTGAAGTAGTAGGGAAAACTCAACCAACCTCTCTTTCAAATCAGGTTTCTGATTTTGCATGTCTTATTTAGATGAGACATCTCCTTAACTACCGTGTGATTAAGGCCTGCAGAAATGGACCCTGTGTTTATACAGACTGGAGCTGGAGCATTATGAGGATTTGCAAAGCTTTGGAAGGAGGAACACACTAAAAATGGATGATTATTTGACAGACCATTTGAAGGTAAAGAAAATTAGATGAGCAAGGGAAGCAGTGGCTACATGTCTGAAGCATTGTGGGAATGCACCCAAATGTTATTAATAACTGATAAAATAACAAGAGCTAAAACTACTTCCTACCCCTGAACATGGTTCTTAGGCCACCATTGATCTTAACAAGTTGTCTGGTACAGCCCTGAACTACTGAGAGAGTAACCTATTCAAAATTAGTCTGAAGTAACAGGATACAATGTTTAAATCACTGACATTAAAAGTCGCAAGGCAATAATAGGAGGCAAGACATGCACCAATTTGTATTAAGTCGTGTCCTGACAACTTCTGTTTTTTTATTGCAATGATTGGGAAAATGTTGCTAGGTCACTAAATTACATTGTGAAACTAATGCTTCAGGGTTCAGATAGTGATAACTATGAGATTCTCCCCCAAATCCTTAATGGACTGTAGCAAAATTCTGCAGGAGTACAGTGATGTGTCTGCTTTTAAAAAGCCTTCTCATCCTGAGGTGTGTGTTATCTTCAGATATCACAGTGACCTTTACCTCCTGTAGCCATTCATCACTGCTCAGCAGACTGTGATGTGGGCAAGTTTAATGAATAAGGCCTTCTTTTCTTGAGACACTGAAGTATAGTGACTAGCAACTGTGTACAAATCTTGGCAAAATAGTCTAGGTGCATGACCTTCATAAACTCCTCATGGCCTCTGTCTGGCTAGTTATTAAACATAGGCATCTGCAGCTGTTCACTCTAAAGGGTCACCAATAAATTACAGTTCAGCCACAAATTTAATCACCGCTGTCAATGCAAAAACAAATGATATAAAACAGTTTGCTCAGTTGTTCAAGAAATCATTGGCTTATTCTGGATCCGATGAATCCATTAGAAGTAAAAAACAGTCTGACCTTTTAATGGTGCCTGTGAGTGATCAAACAGTAGAAAGAGATGAGGAAGAGGAAAGGTGGAGGAGTTTGCATTCTATATAAGAGAGTGGTATGCTTGCTCCGAGCTTCAGTTTGAAACTGGAGAAAAGCCTGTTGAGTCATACAATATTAGGGTTGGAAGGAACCTCAGGAGGTCATCTAGTCCAACCTCCTGCTCAAAGTAGGACAAATACCCAGACAGATTTTTACCCCAGTTCCCTAAATGACCCCCTCAATGATTGAGCTTACAACCCTGGGTTTAGCAGGTCAATGCTCAAACCACTGAGCTCTCCTCCCCCCCTTTAGGTTAAGTTTAGAGGTGAGAGTAACAAGGGTGATGTTGTGGTGGGCATGTGCTATAGACTACCGGATCAGAAGGATGAGGTAGATGAGGCTTTCTTTGGACAACTAACTGAAGTTTCCAGATCACAGGTCCTGGTACTAATGAGGAACTTCAATCACCCTGACATCTGCTGGGAGAGCAATACAGCAGTGCGCAGACAATCCAGGAAGTTTTGGAGAGTGTTGGGAACAACTACCTGGTTCAAGTGCTGGAGGAACCAACTAGGGGCTGTGCTCCTCTTGACCTGCTGCTTACAAAGAGAAAAGAATTGGTAGGGGAAGTAGACATGGGTGGCAACCTAGGCAGCAGTGACCATGAAATGGTTGAGTTCAGGATCCTCAGAAAAGGAAGAAAGGAGAGAAGCAAAATATAGACCCTGGACTTCAGACTTTGACTCCCTGAGGGAACTGATGGGCAGGATCCCCTGGGAAGCTAATATGAGGGTGCAAGAAGCCGAGGAGAGAGGTCTGTATTTTAAAGAAGCCTTATTGAGGGCGGAGGAACAAACTACTCCGAAGTGCAGAAAGAATAGCAAATATGGCAGGCGACCAACTTGGCTTAACGGTGAAATCTTCAATGAGCTTGAACTTCAAAAGGAAGCTTACAATACGTGGAAATATTGCTAGAGCGTGCAGGGGTATAATCAGGAGGCACAATTGGAGTTGCAGCTAGCAAGAGATGTGAAGCGTAACAAGAAGAGTTTCTACAGGTATGTTAGCAACAAGAAGGTGGTCAGGGAAAGTGTGGGACCCTTACTGAATGGGGGAGGCAACATAGTGACAGATGTGGAAAAAGCTGAAGTACTCAATGCTTTTTTTGCCTCGGTCTTCACAGACAAGGTCAGCTCCCCGACTTCTGCACTGGGCAACATAGTATGGGGAGAAGATCAGCAGCCCTCAGTGGTGAAATAACAGGTTAAGAACTATTTAGAAAAGCTGGATATGCACAAGTCCATGGGTCCAGATCTAATGCATCCAAGGGTGCTGAGGGAGTTGGCTGATGTGATTGCATAGCCTTTGGCCATTATCTTTGAAAATTCGTGGCGATCAGTGGAGGTCCAGGATGATTGGAAAAAGGAAAATATAGTGCCCATATTTAAAAAAGGGATGAAAGAGAACCCAAGGAGCTAGAGACTGGTCAGCCTCACTTCAGTCCCTGGCAAAATCATGAAACAGGTCCTCAAGGAATCCATTTTGAAGCACTTGAAGGAGAGGAAGGTGATCGGGAACCGTCAACATGGATTCACCAAGGGCAAGTCATGCCTCACCAACCTGATTGCCTTCTATGATGAGATGAGTGGCTCTGTGGTTATGGGGAAAGCGATGGGTGTGATATATCTTGACTTTAGCAAATTTTTTGATATGGTCTCCCACAGTATTCTTGCCAGCAAGTTAAAAAAGTACGGATTGGATGAATGGACTATAAGGTGGATAGAAAGCTGGATAGAGTGTCGGGCTCAATGGGTAGTGGTCGACGGCTCGATGTCTAGTTGGCCACTGGTATCAAGCAGAGTGCCCCAGGGGTTGGTCTTGGGGCTGGTTTTGTTCAACATTTTTATTAATGATCTGGATGATCGGATTAATTGCACTCTCAGCAAGTTCACAGATGACACTAAGCTGGGGGCAGAGGTAGATATAATGGAGGGTAGGGATAGGGTCCAGAGTGACTTAGACAAATTGGAGGATTGAGCCAAAAAAATCTGAGGATCATCAGGACAAGTGCAGAGTCCTGCACTTAGGATGGAAGAATCCCATGCACTGCTACAGGCTGGGGACTGACTGGTTAAGCAGCAGTTCTTTAGAAAACGACCTGTGGATTACAGTGGACGAGAAGCTGGATATGAGTCAGCAGTGTGCCCTTGTTGCCAAGAAGACCAACAGCATATTGCGCTGTATTGGTAGGAGCGCTGCCAACAGATCAAGGGAAGTGAATATTCCCCTCTATTTGGCACTGGTGAGGCCACACCTAGAGTCCTGCATCCAGTTTTGGTCCCCCCACTACAGAAGGGATGTGAACAAATTGGAGAGAGTTCAGCAGAGGGCAATGCAAATGATTAGGTGGCTGGGGCACATGACTTATGAGGAGAGGCTGAGGGAAATGGGGCTATTTAGTCTGGAGAAGAGTGAGGGTGGATTTGATAGCAGCTTGCAACCACTTGAAGGGGGGTTCCGAAGAGAATGAAGTTAGGCTGTTCTCAGTGGTGGCTGATGACAGAACAAGGAGCAATGGTCTCTAGTTGCAGTGGGGGAGGTCTAGGTTGGATATTAAGAAACACTATTTCACTAGGAGGGTGGTGAAGCACTGGAATGGGTTACTTTGGGAGGTGGTGGAATCTCCGTCCTTACAGGTTTTTAAGGCCCGGCTTGACAAAGCCTTGGCTGGGATTATTTAGTTGGTGTTGGTCCTGCTTTGAGCAGGGGATTGGAATAGATGATCTCCTGAGGTCTCTTCCAACCCTAATATTCTATGATTCTATGTTATGATTAGGGCACTATGAGCATGTGCCTGACAGATGCTCTGTGCTACACATACACTTGCAGGATATGAAATTTTCGAACATCAGTAACTGGCTATCATTTTTCTACTCGTGTTGTTATCTTTTCTGCTGTAGCAACTATTGAAATAGGCCAGTGTCGCATTCTAGGGTGAGAGGTTGTGTCACTGTCTGCCCTCGTGCCTGAAATGCTTTGTTGCTGTGGCTCACAGACGAGACACTGACAGGCGGCAGACAAGCATTCACTGAGAGTCTGTGTACTAAGCAGCTCTGGCTCAACACTCCAATCACAGCAGCTTGCTTGTCACAGCCAACCACATTCTGGTATCCACCAGCCTTGATTACTATTGACCAAGGGACTCCAACATACTCCCAGTCCTGAATTTTCCCAAACTGTGTGCTCTGCAATGTCCAATTCTTTCCTGGGCCATTCAGAGGAACAATAAGGTTTGTTTGCTCCTTTAAAGAGAGTCAATACCCAGTAGCTTGCCACATTAACTGGAGTTAACAATCACATCAATTCAAATACAGCACCGGGTTGGTATGATTAAAGTTTGTTAACAAAAGGAGATAGGAATTTAAATAACACTAAAATCTTAACAAGCTATTGTCTAGGTATCAGGTAAGATTCTTACCACACACTTCTTGCAGAATGATGTCTGACCACCTCTCTGGCCAGGATCTCTCCTCAAAGACAAAGGGCTTGGATTCTTTGTCTTTCTAGGTGACAAGATAACTTGGGGTTCTTTACCTCTCTCTTTTATAGCCCAGTGAGGCTTTGAAATGGATCCTTTTAAAGGTTACCCCCCACACCTCAAATAAAGTTTATTCAAGCTGTGTGGAAGGAGACATAGAGTCTGGCGGTGAAGGGCATTCCATGCTGGTTTCTTCTCTTCTCTGTATTTGCTGAAATGCAGATTGATCTATTTCTGTCTGTGACAGAGTGCCAGGATCTGATAGCTATGTCAGCACTCTACTTACTTAAACATCAATCCAGAGTGGATCTGATGGGCCTAATTAGTGGATTAGAATGGGCTAGGGGAGGACTAACAAGCAAACTGGCCTATTAACACAGGAGGTATAAGAAGGCACAGAATGAAGTACAAGAGAGAGGCAGGCTAGCAGAGTGAGAATCAGGAAGGATCTCTGCTGGGTAGAGTGATCCCTCTCCTCTCCTCTCCTCTCCTCTCCTCAGCAGGGAAATGAGAACTTTAAACAATATGGTGTATGGATCAGTAAGGTAGTGGGAAGGGCAAATATAAATAAACTGTACTATGGTGTTTAACAATGGAAAGTCTTCCAGTCTTTAGATAGTGCAGAAAACAGGAGTGGGATATTGGCCTGTCAAATAACTCTTTCTTATGCAAGTGAATGGGCGTTTGACATGTGATTGCTGATTGATGAAACCAGGCTGGAGGCGTCGGCTTGTCCTTTGTCTGGGAGAAACCTATTTACTAATTCCCCAGAAACAGTTTACTTTCATGTTTCCTTTGTATTTGTATGGTCCCTTGGGCATTTACTGTAAATACACCACACCAGGATACTAATGATCTTAGTTTTCTAATGATACCTTACATGACACATAACAGATACCATTTTAAACATTAATGAATTGGGGTACGATTCACTACCAGATACCAGTGGGAACCTGAAATTCACTACTAGATACCAGTGAGCCCCTGGCCCTCTTGAACTTGGATGCTGTTTGGGTCACAGTCAGTATTAGGAATGCTATCCCTGAACATTTCTCTGAATCAGTGGATATTGTATAAAACATACTGACATTTTAAAATTTGCAGGTTTCCTAAAGCTACAAAGCTGTTAAAGGCAGGAAGAAGTTGATTAAGTGCGGAAGCATTAAACTTTTAATGATGTCTCATTGATACCCTGCATAATTGTTGCTATATTCAGTGGCTGTCTCCGTAAGTGCTCCTTCATTATTCAACAAGGCAAGGTACTTTGTGAATGCCGTCAAAATCAATTACAGTTGGGCTACTTTCGGGGGCCAATGAGGCAGAGAATTAACCTCCAACTAATTTCCAAAGTCATTTACCTACTGATAGCTTAGCAGATTTACTTCCATAGGCACTGTACATTAAGGAGTATTTAAAAAATAAAGTATGCAATAAGGTGGGAGAAAAGGATCAGCTCAGCTGTGATGGAGACTTTTGGGGCAATTATTATTACAGAAGAAATCTAGACATGTGCTGCGCATTGAAGATTGTAGACCAAGAAGTCCCCCATAAAAATTAATCTGCCAGTTGTTGTTTCATTCAGCTTTTTAAAAACCTACACCAATGATTGGCTTAGCTGAAAACATGTATAATTATTTACAAGACACGATGATCCTGCTACCTTCATGCATCCATTACTGTTGCACGCTAGAACTGAACTAGTTCAAACAAATATGTATGCTAATTCAGATTATATTATAGAAGAAGAGAGAATATGAGTTAGAGAACCACTTAAAAATGCTTTGTTTCTATTAGGGTTCATAAGGCTTCCTTGGGCAATAATTTCTGTCATTTCATTCATATTAATGTGAACATCTTGGAGGAAAGAACAAGGTTATAATCCAAGAAGGCAATCTTCTTTCTCTTCCCTGAGGGAGCTGACTACACAATCTGTGAAACATCAGTGACATTTAGACAAATGACTCAATAATACTCTTAGGAAACATTTTTTTTATTAAGAATTTCTATTAAAAAACACACAGAGTGAGTTACTGGCCAGCTGTTGGATTGGCAGCAGCTGAATGTGGGGCAGAAACACATGTCTGAGGTTAGCAGAATGACCACTCATGCCCTAGGTAACTGCAATCCGTGTGAGTCAGAAAACTACTGGTTATTATACATGAGCACTCCTGCCAGCTGATTCTTAAAACAACATTAGAAATGAATTTGGTGGAGACCATTTATCAGCATTGCTATCCCAAAGTGGGTGTACTGTGTTCATGGACATCCAGAATGGAGGTGGGAGATGATACCACCTATTAAATTTATATAAGTAAATTTTTATGTGTATTCAGGATCTATTGAAACCATCTCTAGACTAGGGTCAGTACCTAGTCTGAAAGAACCTACACTCATTTACCTGGGGTATCCCAGCAAATACTGCACATATATTAATATTTCTTACCCACAACTTTGTTCCTAATGGAAAATTAGTTTTAAAAATGTATGAAGGGTAATATTTCAATAATGCAGTAAACAGAGGAAAGAAGATGTTTTACACATTAGATAATGGAATCTTATTACAAATAGTAGACAGAGATAAAATGGGTTATAGAGAACTACAATGAGACTTTTATTTATTTATATTCCATGAATACCAGTGAAGTACAGCCATACTTGTGTGAACTGGGGTCATTTTACCTGACTAGTAGGTATTATAACAGGTATATATGTATAAATGATTGATTGTCCAAGGTTTCATTAGGACGCCATCTAGAAAAGATCACTCATAGCTAACAATAAAAAAAAAGTTGCTTCCATTGTTGGCAGAAGGTTCACAGGTCTCAAAACATTTCAGAAAAAAAACTGTGTTAGATTTATTTCCATATTTAAATGGAAAATAGGAGAGTTTTGTATGGTTTGGGGTTTTGTTGTGAAAGATACACACAGCTCTATTAAAATAGGGAGTTTTAATAGTGCTCCCTTGAAGGTGTTGAGCACCCTCAACTCCTCTTGTATTCACTGGGAGGTGAGGGCACTCAGCCCTTGGCAGATCAGGTTGACAAACATAGGTCTATACAGAAGGAAATTAGAAGTGCTGCCTTTCACATTTACACCTTTGTCCCCTCCATGGTCTCCTAAAGGGCACCCCTGTAGGTTTTATGCCTCCAGGAGTCACCTCTGTGGGTAGGACTCATGCCCCTCTCCCTCCAGATTAGGGATTTAGGTTTGCAGTCCCCCTGCAGTTCATTGTGACTCTCCCAGCAGGTCTGTCCAGCACCTGTGGTTTGCTCTCTCTCTCTCTCAAGGGACGAAGATAATGGTTACCACTGACCAGCTATCTTTCTCCAAGTGCATAGTACATATATTTTAGCACAAAAGCATTACAAAGAATAAATATAATACAATAAACAGTCTGAATGTATTGTAGGATTACAAGGTGTCAGCTATCTTCAACATGTTGACTCTGATAGGATCTAGTCCTGCAAACCCTTCCAGAAGAAGTCTGCTCTCTTGGTTTCAATCTCATGTCAGTCCCAGATAAGGATCTCTCCGTCAGTTCTACCCAGCCCTTTAGATCATGAACTTTTCCTTCCTCTCCTGTGTCTCTTGAAATCAGTATGAATAATTCCCCTCAGGAGGTGGGATTTCTCTGGAATTGTTTACCTGTCCCAGGGTCTGCATTAATTACCCCAACTGATTTTCATTCTTGTGGGAACCTTCCCCCACCCATGGAGCTAGAATATGATCCCTACCTCACAAAAATACATATAACTAGAGTGACCATATGTCCCAATATTCAGGGATTTGTCTTATATAATCACCTATTGCCCCTATCCCCTCTTCTGATTTTTTCACTTGCCATCTGGTCACACTATGTATAACATTTATAGATACGAAAGAGTATGATTAATCCCTGGTCCTACAGCATCTGGCACATCTCAATATACTTCCAAAGTCTCACATTTGTCACACTACTAGAAAAACAAACAAACATACATTTTTTCCTTTCTTTATACACTTTGTCCCTTATTTATTACTAGTGAAACTATTTTGCTCTTCAGTTTGGAATACTACAAAAAATGATTGAAGAACTTTCAGCAAATTCAACTTTGGGGGAGATAGAGAAATAATAACTAAGTGTTAGATTCTATCACTCTCAGGCTGAACTATTCATGGGGTAAGGTACTATTCCAGGGTGAAAACCAGAACCTACTGTAATCAATGCACGTTTTACCATTGGCTTCACTGAGGTCTGGATTTCACCCAGAATGAATAAGAGATATACAATATGGCTCTGTATAAATTAGTTCTTACAGTACCTTGTTATAGCTGTGCACATTTTGTGAAAAATAAATCTGAGAAGAGGCATTCTCCTTTTTCTGATGGGGAGGAGTACTGGGGGAAAGAGTACACTTTTCTCAGATTGTGCAATGTCTTCATTTTATTTGAGAAAAAAAATTGTTTTCCCACACACTCTAGTATAAAATGAGATCCTCCATCTCACTCTCTTAAAGGTGTCAAACTGGTTATAGTTATCCTTATTCTACAACAAAAGAACAAGAACGTATGCACTTATTCATAATAACATTGTAGAAGGATAACGCTAACGCTGTGCTATTTAAATGAAGAATGTAGTCACATATAGCACCAAAAGAATGAGCACTCACACATTGCTTATCAGGCTGCTTGAGTTTTACAGTTCCAGCATGAGAACGATTATTTAATTTTAAAAACATTAATAATAAAACTTGCCAAACAACTGAATTTACTGTTTCCTCTGAAAACATCACAAGCTGTGACTGTGTCTTTTGTGCATTAAGAAAAGTAAATGGAAGTAGTTCTACTTGAAGCCCACCAGCAAAATACAATATTATTTGAAAAAAATTATTCTGGGCACTTATCGTTTCTTCCATGAGACGTTCTCAAAGCACTTTACAATTGTGAATGAGCATCATTGCTCCCTTTTGCAATCAGGAAGGACCAGTGAACAGAACTCAGTCTACTTATCCAAGAGAAAGTTGAGAGTGGTTACTTGATCATGGTCTACAAGGATAAGAACATAAGAACAGCCATACTGGGTCAGACCAAAGGTCCATCCAGCCCAGTATCCTGTCTGCCGACAGTGGCCAATGGGAATGAACCTAACAGGTAATGATCAAGTGATTTCTCTCCTGCCATCCATCTCCACACTCTGACAAACAGAGGCTAGAGACACCATTCCTTACCCGTCCTGGCTAATAGTCATTAATGGGCTTAACTTCCATGAATTTATCCAGTTCTCTTTTAAACACTGTTATACCCTTCACAACCTCCTCAGGTAAGTTCTACAGGTTGATTGTGCACTATGTGAAGAAGAACTTCCTCAAACTGGTTAGGTCCTCAGAGGACCTAACCAGATCAGCCATACCATCACTGGTTCATTCACCTGCATGTCCACCAATGTAATATACGCCATCCTATGCCAGCAATGCCCCTCTGCTATGTACATCGGCCAAACTGGATAGTCTCTATGGAAAAGGATAAATGGACACAAATCAGATATCAAGGAAGCAATATACAAAAACCTGTAGGAGAGCACTTCAAAACAACTCCCGGCCACACTATAAGGCAGACCTTAAGGTGGCATCCGCTGGCACAAAAAAAAGTTCAGGAACTAGACTTCAAAAGAAACTGCGGGCTATCAGGTTCTGCCAAAATTTGACACCAACAAGCTCTGGAACTAAAGCAAAGACTGTGAATGGCTTGCAAATAGCAGAACCGATTTCTCCCCCTATGGTTTTCACACTCTAACTGGCTAGAACAGGGCCACCTCATCTCCCTGATTGAACTAACTGCTCGTTATCTCTGAGCTTGCTTGCTAAGCATATATACCATGCCCTGAAGAAGTTCCACTACCTGCGTCTGACGAAGTGGGTATTCACCCACGAAAGCTCACGCTCTAAAACGTCTGTTAGTCTATAAGGTGCCACAGGATTCTCTGCTGCTTTTACAGATCCAGACTAACATGGCTACCCCTCTGATACTTCCTCAAACTAGAACATCAAAACTAGGTGGCCCCTAGTTCTTATATTTTGGGAACAAGTAAATAACTTTTCCTCATTCACTTTCTCCACACCACTTGTGATTTTATATACCTCTATCATATCCCCCCTTAGTCTCCTCTTTTCCAAGCTGAAAAGTCCTACCATCTTTAATCACTTCTCATATGGGACCCATTCCAAACCCCTAATGATTTTAGTTGCCCTTCTCTGAACCTTTTCTAATGCCAGTATATATTTTTTGAGATGAGGAGACCCTCTCTGTATGCATTATTCAAGATGTGGGTGTACCATGGATTTATATAAGGGCAATAAGATATTCTCCGTCTTATTCTCTGTCCCTTTTTTACTGATTCCTAACATTCTGTTTTCTATAAGTTCTATATGGAAAAGAAATTTCTGATAGTAGATGGCTCTTTAACCAAGCAGAAAAATGTACAAGATCTAGTAGCTGGAAGCTGAAACTAGACAAATTCACTGAAGAAACAGGGTGCAACATTTTTAACAGTGAAGATCATTAATTATTGGTGCAACCTAATTGGGAACAGGGTGATTCACCACCACTTGAAGACTTTGGCAAAGATTGAATGTTTTTCTAAAAGATATGCTCTAGCTCAAACAGAAATTATGGGCTTGATGCACATGAATGATAGTAGCTGAGTTTTTCTGCCCTGTGTAGTGCAGATATCAGACTAGATGATCCTGGTGGTCCCTTCTGATCTTAAAATCCATTAATGGAGTTTCCCAAGGTCACACATTGAGTCATGACAATACCCAAGGCCTCCCATGACCCTTGCCCTGCTCTAGCTACCAAACCTGCTCTGTCTTCAGGGAGTGATCACTGCTGTAGCAGGCTACATAGTGTGGAGCAGAGTCACCCAAAACTCTCCCGTTTCCATGAGCTATACTCCATGATGTAGGAGACCCCGGCCACTCAGAGTCCCTGGCCCAGCTGGCTAGAGTGACAGCTAAATCAAAACAAGATACAACAAAGCTTCAGGCAGGCGCCTAGAGTCCTGTCACTGCCCTGGCAGGACGCAACATAGAGTATTTACAGCAGGGCACTGTTTCTCTCTCTAGTATTTTCTCTGGCACTTTTGGGAGCTGCCATGACCTCTATGATTGGAGGGATTCCACCAAGGCTGCTTCTTACAGCTGTGCTCAGCCCTGGTAGATGAAGAAACTCCCAATGCAAGTGTGGCCTCAGTAGCTGTAACCCCTACCCTGTCCCCCTCCAGCTGTGCCCTTTACAAGCAGCAGCAGACCTCATGCAATGGAGGGCGCAGGCCAAGCTCAGAAGCCAGCACAGCAGGCTGGAGCCAGGCAGCAGAGGAGAAGGAAATACAGATGGCACCTTCACACATGAAGCCAGTGGTGCTTCCAAGGGTTACTACCTGGCTAGTATTTGACTTGGCCTGGCCTGTTTTTTTAAAGGTTTGCCAGTTGTGAGAAAAATAATTTAATCTGCTGTGTTTTTTTCTACATGGGTCTAAAGACTTGCATTATTATCAAAATACACTGGGATATCTAATGTTAAAAGTTTCTGTGTCCAGCTAAAGATGCTGCAGTGTTCCTACTTCCGCAGTTTAAGCACTAACAGATCAAAACTGTTGCAAATACAGCAGCTGTCTGCCCATCAACATGCAAACACACTGCATGTATGTGTGAGAGAGGGTTGAGTCATGCGAGAGTGAGGAGATGTGCGATATTATCAATCTTGTGTGCGTTCTCTTTCTAGATCCTATAAGTGGCTGTTGAAGAGTTGCCTTGTGGTTGGGGATTGGGGTTGCAATGGGCTTGCCTCGTGGAGCTGGGGAGGAGAGTTGCCAGCTTTTTTGCATTTCAACGTTATTAACCCTACTACTCCCTTCCCAGCACAACCTCTCCTCCCAGGCCTGTCTTTGCTAAGCCACTCGCCCACATTCTACCCCTGCAGCCCTACTCCCGGCCCAACTCGCTCCGTTCTACCCTTACAGCTCCATCCAAAGTTCCAGTCCCATCTCCTCATCCTCACCCCCCACACCCCATCTGAAATCAGTCTGCAGCAACCTCTTTCCCTCCCCACCCCACTGTCCTATTTGCCTTTCCAAATTGTGTGTGTATGGAAAAGGTTTAGGGGATGAAATGGCTTATCTAAGTGTTGTGAGTCTGGGGGGATGGGCTGAGTATTAATGATCAGAGCATGGTGGGTTTAAGATGATTTTGAGGACATACATTGCAATCATTTTGTACTGCAGATATGCAGTTTTGTATCATTTATTTAAGTGATAATACCTATTCAGCAAATGTGCAAATTAGGGCATTACATTATTTGCATGAAATCTCCAGCCCTTCAGCCTTAGCATGGAGGAGTGAGTCACCCTCATATTTACCGCTAGGAATCTGCTACTCATGAGGATGTCTCAAAAACCCATATTTGTGAGCTGGTGTCAGGTGACTATATTTTAAGAAGATTAAACATTTGAAGATGAGCTGATAGAACCAAAGCTGGTTTGAAGTTACAAGGCCGACCTGACTGGGCCTGGTGGCCTGATAACTGGCCCAGATGGACTGATTTCTTTCTTGGGTCAAAGGGCTGGTCCAGTCTACTTAGCTACCCGTGCATATACAGCTACTGGACTCTGAGTTTCTGCCTGTCTCCATTCCCACTTGGGGTGTACTATATGAAACCTGATGTGCACAACTCACAATGGAGAGCCTTGCTGGTAAGTGTAAGTAATGACTCACTTGCTTCAGTTACAGCCTGCTTTGGTTCATTCCTCTCCCCAGTGCTGTCTTACATCCAGGTAGGCTGAGAACCCCATGCTTCTTTCTGGGCTGTGTCTGTTATTCCCTTTTCAACTCCTGCCCAGAACTTGACAGCATGTGAGCCAGAGGCAACTGACAAACCCATTGAACTGAATTTCTGCTAAAGCAAGAGGCCTTGTCAGAAGCTGAAGATGTAATAGAGATACAGCACATTCAAGGACTTCTAGGGTTACTTTTAAAAAGGGATACTTTATTTTTCAAATTAAAAAAATTATTCATGTTTGAATTATTTTAAGATTTAAGATGAAATTTGTGCCTAGTCCTATGTTTTTAGGAATCATTTTGCCTGTCCTTTGGGAATGCAATGTGTGTAAAGGGAAAGATGACAATTCCATACATTGACTCAAACAAAAGCACAGAATATTCTATCAGTAGCTCTTCACCATTAAGACAATCTACAGAGGAGGATGAAAATATCCCTCGGTCTGCAGAAGATGTAGCCATTGCTGCATTAGCCAAACTGGAATATTTCTAAGAAGAAGCATTCATGTTATGTGGTGTGGCTATGGCTTGTGGAAATAAACATTTCTTATTTCAATGGTTCAAAAAAAGTCAGAGTAATTTCTCCAGATACTCATCAAATCAGAAGAAAACCAAACAAACTGGTAAAAGGCATCTTTACAAAATGTTAATCCCTATTCATTCTTTCATGGAAACATATATTCTTAACAATGAACTAACATAGTTTTAATGATATAAGGCTTTGGAAATAACCCCATTGAAGATAAAGTTATGCAGATTTGAGCACAGAAATTATATTTTTAATTGTGTCTATGGTCTCTAGATACAATGGGGATAAGCACATTGAAGATACCCAAATTAAAGTAATGCATGGGAAAGTGAGATTTTAAGTGTATGTAGAATATGCATGTATAGAAGAAATATTTTATCTGAATAGGACCTTTCATTCAAAAGGATTCAAAAGTACTTTACAACTATACATAGTACTGTACGAACAAACAGGACAACAGTGAGACATGGAAGAGAGGCAGTTTTGCCTGTCACCAAACTAAAAAGCTAGTGTTATAAGAAAGTGCCATGAAATCTGTAATGTCTGCGCAGAACCAAGTTTTAAAGTGTAATTCCACTCTGAAATGTGAAAATAGCATCTTCATACTCCTCAGATCTGCTCCCTGTGTGTGTGTATGCCGTTGTCTGTTTACTTCAATGGCAAATAAGATTTTACTTCATTTCACTCCTTGTATCCATGCATAGCCAATAAAGTTAAGTGAGTGAAATGGATTCTATTCCTTGTGTATCATCGATAAAATTGTTTAGTAATTTCAGATTAAAGGGGTAATCAGTTCTACATGTACATTGCAACCCCATGGAAGGGAATGTTTTAGCATTTAGAGCATTAATTACTGGTGCTGATGCTCAAGAAGGAAAGAATCCAGCTTGATTCTCACACTTTAAGGTCTCAGGTACAGTAAACCCTACAAACCTCAATTTGATTATATGAAAATAATTAATTCCCTGCTGGATTATGAGCCCCTGGTTCCAGGGATAGCAGGATTTACAGCCTGAGCTTTAGGTCATTGAGGGTATGTCCACAGTGCAACGAAAAACCCACAGCTAGCCGGTGCCAGCTGACTTGGGCTCAGGGGCTGTTTAATTGTCATGTAGACATTCAGGCTTGGGCGGCAGCTCAGGCTCTAGGAACCTGTGAGGTGGGAGAATCCCAGAACTCAGGCTGCCTGAGCCTGAACATCTACACTGCAATTAAACATCTCCTTAGTCTGAGCCCTGTGAGCCCAAGTCAGCTGGGCTGGGCCAAACACAAGTGTCAAATTGCTTTGTAGACATACTTAAGTCATCTCCTGCAGCTGGGGTGGTTTGACTGGATGGCAGGTCTGGTACAAACATTGACTAGATAGCCCTGACTGACTTTAATGCAGTCATTGATGATGTTGCAGTGGTTCTCTAACAGAGCTTTTTAGGGAACAGATTAATTTGCGCATTTTACTGAGATAATTCTTTATACAGGTGAACCTGAAAAATGGCATTTTTTTCTAGAGTAACTAAAAGCAGCTATTGTATGTCTAAAGTGTAAAAGTAGCAAGAACATATTTCAGACATGCCCTAATACTGTTACTGATGGATAAAATTGTTTGCTGCCAGAAACTGTTGAATGGCCCCATTCATTATTTCTAAAGTTTATCAGCAGGACAGATTTATAATGGCAGGAGTCAAGAGCTGCTCTGTGCCATGAAGATCTAATATTTATTAGGCTATCAACATTTTTCTAGTTTCTTCTTTTCCAATTAGAAGCAATTGAAGTGAAAAACCTAATTCATAATGTAGGCATTACCTGGCACCATTATATGTTAAGTGCAGACACATATGTTTTCACAATATTCTTATATATAACAATTACCAATGGTCTCTAAAAAGTTTGTAATTCCAGTGGAGTAGAACGGAGAACTATGTCAGGGGAGTTAAGTGAAAGCTCAGAATGTTGGTAGGATAATAAAGTAGTAATTGCCAGTTGAATACGGTTGCTTAAGTCCAGATATGAAGATGACCACAAAATGTCCACATTCTCATGCTATTACTTTCTTTTTTTCACTTTTACCAGTAAAATAATAACATTACACAGTGCTCAGTGTCAGTGTAATGTTATTATTAGCCATTATTCAGAGTATGGCAGACAGCCAAGAAAGCACTCAGTAGTATTTCCTGTTCACCTGTCCATTCATGGCTTGCAGAGTGGTTAGCTGATATCCTTAAACAAGATAATTCATCTTCCACTGAGTCCATCTGCATTGAGTTTGTGTGTCACCTTACTAGTCTAAAAGGTAAACACGACTATCTTGGATGATGCTGTTTCTTCTGCTGTGTTCATTTATAGCTTTGAAATAATACTGTGTTCTATGTCTCTTAAATAAGGCCCCAAGAGGTGTAACTAGAATTCCTTGTTTAATATTTACAGCATTTTTTAAAAAGCATTAATATCTCCCTTTAAGGACTATTTAGTTCATGTTAATCCTCTTTTCTGAACAATATGATATTCTTACTTTAACTATTATTATTTTGAAAATATTATTCTATGAGAAATATTTTTTGTGATGACAATGTATATGCAAATCTTGGTAATAACATTGCAAGCACTGATACACAGCGCCTCTGGATCATTAAGACTCTACAGAATGATAAATAATCACCACTGTTGTTATGTATTGCAGTAACAAGTGTGGTACTGGCTTGAAACAAGGCCTGGTTTCCTGTGAACATCAGGATTTCTGTAGAAAAAGATTTATGTAGTAGTCTTCTTGGATTAAACTATTTACTATTTGAAGTAATTACTTCATTTTTCTTCCAGTTTTTTTTTTTGTTTATTCTCATCAGTGTTTCATATACAGTTGATATAAACTTCCTTTTTTTGCATTATATTACAATCAGGACAGCAAAAAGACACTCTTTTAACAATAAAATAATGTTATATCTAGAAGTTCATAGATGATCCTGAGGCATTTCAGTAATATTATACTGATCTTTCTTTTCTATACAAAAAATGGTCTTGTTAATGCGCTATCTGGAGTCAGTAGACCTGAGTTCAATTCCTGGCTCTGGTACACACTTCCTGTAAGGCCTCAGGCAAGTCCTGAGGTGTGCCTCAGTTTCCTCTCCCATCTGTAAAATGGGAGTGTTAATGCTTCCTTTATTTAGATTGTTTAAGTTTTTGCAACAGGAATTGCCCCTTATTTTATATATTTCCTGTTCAACTATCCATTCATGGCTTGAACAGTAGATAGATGATATCCATAAACAAGATAATTCATCATCCACTGAGCCTATTTGCTTTGAATTTGCTTACTAGTCCAGATAGTAAACATGAATATCTTGGATGAATATCTTGGTACATTGTCTAGCACAAAAGTCTTAATCTTGATTGATGCCTCTAGGGGCTGCTGTAATAAAAACTGAATGATAATAGTATTTTATGTATGAACAAGATGAAAAATATATAGATGTTCAATTATAAAAGAAATCCTGTAGGAATGTATGTTTATAAGGAAATGTAACGCTCGCCTTCACCTGTTCCAGACTTTCTTTCCCTTTACCCATACCCCATCATTTGCCACTTCTGTCCTTGCTGTGGTCAGAAGAAAAAAGTAAAACAGTTTTTTAAACAGCTGTGCTGTTCCCATGAGCATGGTGCTATCTATCCCACAACTGCAATGCACAGTGGACTCTATGCCACATAGAACATTTCCTTGAGGGAAGGAAGATCTGTGTGTATAGTGGAGGTCAGGATGGGAAAGGTGGCTGGAGACAGTGATACGAGGATCCTGGAAGTGGACAGGAAGTGTTACAGGTGTGGGGACATTACCCGGGTAAAGAATGCAAGCTTTGGCTCAGTTCTTTATAAAGAAGTGAACTGTAGAAGAGTACCAGTTGGAAAATGTTGCAACTACACTATGAAGGCAGGAGAGATCTTTAAATGAGCTTCCAATACAACGAAAAAATTCTGACACCAGTTCTTCATTTCTCTGAATTAAGGCTAAATTATACACTTAAGATTCACTTCTCTGAAATATGTAGGTCTGCACTACTGTGTATCTTATAGGGTGTATTTGAGAATAAGGACAAACTCTTTATGTTAGGCTGTGCATGATTTCCAATTTTAAACTATTTTAGAGGCAGGAAATCATACCACTGAACATTGAATTAAACATGTAATTCCTATTAAAATCCTGTTCTCTGTGGACATTGGCTTGATAATTTACTTCAGCATCAAATTTAGTGCATGCAATCCAGTTCTCAGAATGTATCATTTTTTTTCTTTCAAATAATGATAACCATTGTCCTGAATATAAACTGGCTGCCTTAGCTAGAAGTTATCACTATCCTAAATGGGCCCAGGAGCATGTTTCACAAACCATTATAGGGAGAAAGAACTGTTTGCAGTTTTTGCATCACATATTATTAAGTTGTTTCAGTTTCATTGCACTAGTTAATGTGGCAAAACGCAATATATTGTAACTGCTATAACTTAAGGGGATGTAGAAATGTGGTGTGTGTTTTTTTTTTAACTTCAATTATTCCTGCTGTTTATAGATTTTTTGGGGTGTGCTTTTTATTTTATTTATATTTTTACAGGTGGTATTGGTGAGATAAAAAGATAAATAGCCACATAAATATTCAGGAGCTGAGCCCCCTATCCAAATACCAGTCAGCCAAATGCTTAAGTGTCTATTTCTAAAAGGTTGACTCAGATAGCAGCTGGCATTTCCTTTCCTGCAAATCTTAAAAACAGTGTAAATCAGCTAATAGAGGAAATGTTATTTCTTCCCAACAACGGACTTGACACTCTGGGTAGCTTCCATACAATATGACCACCAGTCATGCTTAAAAAGCAAACAAATTATATTTTATTTAACCCCCTAGGCATTACAATTCTTGAATTACTAGGAGGTGAATTATTCAGCTATTCACAAGTATTGTGCATTATTAAGCTGTACAACAGCAGCTATAAAATGCACCTTATGAAAGAAAATGAAGGTCCCTAAGCAGTGTTCTGCAATTCTGGGAGATCAGACACATTCAGGGAATGAATGCTCTCTTCCTGACAACCACACAGTAAACCAGTTTGTTTATTGCTTCCTGCAGATACTGTATCTGCTGTTCCAATCCTATCCAGAAGCTATTCAGATGACAGAAGAGATAAGAAAAGATGCAGGAGCCAGATGTTTTAGGTGTTCACTACAATGGTAGGAAACAGGAAGGGGGAGGGGGGAGGAAAAGATAGATAAGGTTTAACGCTAGTGTAGGAGCAATACAACAGATTCACTTGGGTGGAAATTACTTCATCTGACCTTCACTTAGCAATACAGGACCAATGTAACACTGCTTGAGGCATTTTCTCGTTTGTCCCAGTAAATAATTAGTCTTGTAAAAGTAGAAGAATTTTGTGCACCTGCTTGCATCAAGTCGCAGGATTAGGGCCTTAACATTGAGAAGCCCATTTTCACATGGGGCCTCACAAATTCTCTCTCTTTATTTTTAGTGCACCAGCCACCAAGGACTAAAGTATAACCTGTATGGACAGTTGTGCATTTGTGGAGATGTAGAAACACATCAACCCAGAGGAATCCCTCCCTCAGCTACACTTCTTCCTAGGGTGCACCTCCCTTTCAACCTGCCATGTGGCTAATCAGCTCTACTGACTCGTGTGAAGGAAGTGGAGTCGTGGGCCTGCTTCCAAATTCCGCCTCATCCCTTTCTCTCTACTCCCTTAGGAATGCCTTGTGAAGTGCTTAATTTGTAATGAAGGAGGCGCTGGGGGGTCAAGCAATTTTTTTTTACTTTCATAACTAATGTGGCAAGCCCAGAGGTGCCATGGCTCAGCCGTGGCGAACCTTGGCACAAATTAAGCACTGGGCTTGTGCCTTCTGAAGACAAGGTGCAGTCCCTGTGCACTGAACAAAGGGACTAGAATTCTGCTTGACTCTTACATGGGCTGCCCAAGAAGGTGGGGTGAGGAGAAGAGAAAAGAGTCTTTGCACTCTCTCCCCATGGTGTGCAGGATGCCTGTCATCCCCAGTTATCTATTATGCATTTATTTTCAGTCCTCCAGAGATGCTAGATGCCTTTTAAAAGAGAAAATCCCTGTCACAAAGAGTTGACAGTTTCAATTTAGCACAAGGTGCAAAAAATCTGAGTGACAAAACATAGGGTATGACTAGGGGGAGATAGGATAAGTGTTACATGTGATTGCATAGGCTTTTCAGGTGCACATCTTTTAGCATCATTAAAATATAGCATGATGGCAGGAGTCACTGGATGGCATTGTTACATACAGTCTTACAAAAAGAACAGGAGTACTTGTGGCACCTTAGAGACTAACAAATTTATTTGAGCATAAGTTTTCGTATGGTAACACCCGTTGTTTCATGTTCTCTGTGTATATATATATCTTTCTACTGTATTTTCCACTGCGTGCATCTGATGAAGTGGGCTTTAGCCCATGAAAGCTTATGCTCAAATAAATTTGTTAGTCTCTAAGGTGCCACAAGTACTCCTGTTCTTTTTGCGGATACAGATTAACACGGCTGCTACTCTTACAGTCTTACAAGTTTTTTTTCTTTTTTCAAGCATGAAAGCAAGTTTTTAGCTGCTGCAGAAATGGTGTATTGTTGTTAGTTTTGTTATGCAGTAGTGTTTGGAGAGAAGCTGTGGCAGGCAGCAGTGTTTATGTTCTGCTTTATTCTCGATATTTGGAGACAGTTTTTAGGACAGAGAAACTTCCTAGGAGCCACGAGTTGCTGTGTGAGCTGAGATTTCTGGAGTGGGAAATGGTTGCATGCTGGTTCTGACTGACTCTTTTCCATAATAGGGATATATGTGCAAGTGTAACCCTTCTGCCAGGTGGTATCGGCAGCAACAATATCTACAGGTCCCGTGTCTAAGCATCTGTCTAATGTGAGATCACTTTCCTAGAGCAGCTGCTCCTGCAGGTGGTGATCCCAAGTGCTGCACACTATCCTGTCCCCAGGAGTGGCGCCAGGGTTTCTGACGCCCCACTGGACGGCCGTTTCGCCGCCCCCCTCGGCTCCACTGGAGCTGCCGCAGTAGTGCCGGTGGGCGGTCCTCTGGTCTAAAGGCTCCGGTGGACCTGCCGCAGGCATGACTGCGGTAGGTCCGCCAGAGCCTTTAGACCAGCACACTGTCCACCAGCACGACTGCGGCAGCTCCACCAGAGCCGCCACAACAGCGGACCGTCCGCCGGCACGACTGCGGTAGATCCCCTGGAGCCGCATACCGTCCCCCCTGGCAAAATGCCGCCCCCCAAAAATTCTGGCGCCCTAGGCCATTGCCTAGGGCGCCTAAGTGGTAGCTCCGGCCCTGCCTCCCAAGTCAAGGAGTCTGTCAAGTCCCCAAAATTGCATGTAGTAGCCAGTATGCGTAAAGCTGTAACTGAGGGGGTCTATCCAGGGCTGGTGCAAAGAAGTTTCATGCCCTAGGCGAAACTTCCACCTTGCACCCCTCACCCAGCTAACCCTGCCCCTCCCATGGCAGCTNCCCCCCCATCCCCCCACAGCAACCAGCCCCACCTAGGGAGACTCCCCCTGTCCCCCCACAGCAGCTAACCCCGCCTGGGGAGACTCCCCACCCACACCCACCACGGCAACTAACCCTGCCTGGGGAGACTTCCCCCCTCTCCCTGCCCCGCCACGGCAGCTAACCCTGCCTGGATAGCCCACCCCCACCTCTCTGATGCAGAGAAAAAAATCAGAAACACCAAATTGCAGACCCAACCCCCCACAGCAACCAGCCCCACCTAGGGAGACTCCCCCTGTCCCCCCACAGCAGCTAACCCCGCCTGGGGAGACTCCCCACCCACACCCACCACGGCAACTAACCCTGCCTGGGGAGACTTCCACTCTCTCCCTGCCCCGCCACGGCAGCTAACCCTGCCTGGGGAGACTTCCCTCCTTCCTCTCCCCCCACTCCTCCGCCAAGGCAGCTAACCCTGCCTGGGGAGACCTCCCCCCATGGAAGCTAACCCTGCCTGGGTAGCCCGCCCCAGCTCACCTCAGCTCTACCTCCTCCACTGAGCATGCCGGCGCTGCTCTAATTCTCCTCCCTGCCCAGGCTTGAGGCGCTGACTGGAGGAGACTGAGAGCTGGCCTGTGTGCTCAGCAAAGGAGGCAGAGTGGAGGTGAGCAGGGGCGGGGAACTGTTCCCCTGTGTGCCCGCCCCGTTACTGCAGGCAGCCCTCCCCGCGCACCCCACCACCCAGCTCACCTCCACTCCACCTCCTCGCCTCAGGGGACCGTTAGGTGACCCCAACCACTAGGCGCCCTAGGCAGCCACCTAGTTTGCCTAAATGGTTGCACTGGCTCTGGGTCTATCCCTTTCCCTTCAGATCAGTCACTAGTGAAAAACCTGTGTCGCTGTGCAGTTTCAGGCTGTTTTGGGGAGGAATAGTTCCCCAGGGCTCCTAGCCTAGGACTACTGTGAGGCTTGAGGTAGTGGTGAGCTCCAGAGTGCTGCAACCCTCTCTGCCTTGGTCCCCAGTAAGGTAAAAATAACAGTTTTGCTTTCCTGCTGTTGTCATCCTCCTGCATGGCCATGTCTATGTGCAGCTGGAACTCCTCCTGCCTTCAGGTCCACCACTGGGCTAAGTTTGTGTCTGCAAAATGTAGGACTTGGGTGTGGGGCTGTAGCCTGAGTTCCCTGCTGACACTGCCAGCAGTTATGTTGCCGAGAACTCACAGCTCAGAAGCTGCCACCACGTTTCTTCAACAAAGAGTGAAGCGAAATGCAGGTTAAGTTGAACAAGTGGAACTTTATTAAACCCTGTGAACTTCTCTATCTATGTGGCTGAATTACTTCCAGCCTAACTCCACCCATTCCTGGTGTCTTGTCAATAACAACCCCTCCAACAGGAGGATGGGACTGGAGATGTTGCTTTGATAAAATGGCTGAGATTCTCCATGGGCCAGGATCAGTGAAGGGCTGACTTTGGCCCCGGAGCCAGCCCTAGACCAAATGGTGCCCCAGGTAAGGAGAATCTTTGGCACTTCCCCCCCACCCCCACTTAGTTAAACTTACGAATACCTTTTTATAACATTTGTAGCTCATTTCATGACTTTGATGCATGATTTGCATGCATGATTCATCTGTGACATATAAGATAATAAATTTGCATGTAAGGATCTGTACATCTGTATTTATTCATGCCAGATATAAGCAAATATAAATTTGTTCTCTCTATGCTTACAGAACTTTTTAATTTTAAGAATAACTGAAATATACTAACATTAAAAAATTGAACTGTGCACTAACATTGGGTGGACCAGTTTTAAGTAGTATTACAGTAGGTAACAGCCTTATAATGTTAATCCTAGTCCTTTAGTTCAAAAGGTCATTTTTCTCACCTTTTCTCTTGCAAACCAAAGCACAGTTTCGGAGTGATCCAAAGACTGGCCAATGGTATTTTCAAGTGATAATATAACAATCAATGTCAATCTCTCGTCAGTCATTGTCGATTGAAGATATGTTTTAATGAGCCTGAGCGTCGAAAAGCTGTGCTCACCACTTGTGGCTGTGACTGACAGCATGAGCAGAATCCTCAAAGCTATCCATGCATTAGGAAGTGTCCTTCAGCTCTGCCTCATAAATGAACTAGAGAACGTGGAATGGAGAGTGCTTCCCCTGTTGCAAAATGTGACGGATGTTGTCCATTTTGACACAGGAGTCTTTATCATTGACATCTGAACATTCCTCATGTTTCAGTGTCCAGTGAAGGTCTCTACAATTGTTCAAGAATGTTTTCCAGTCTGCTGGTAGCTAACTAAGGTCATACAATCCTCACCCCCTGGTCTTTTTCATGGTGCTTCATTGTCCAAACCTTTCTTCAATGGACAATTAAGCAGTGTCAATGAGCGAGCAAAAAAACTTCTTGAATTTTTCTTCCAAGCTTCCCTTCACCTCATCTCTGCCTTTGTAACCAAGCTGTCTCTTCTTCCATTGAATATGAGTTTCCTTGAAGACAGGCTGAATTCCTAAGTTTTCCACCATTTCTTTGGCAGCAGTGCTGGCATCTTCAAATCTGTTGTCTCTGTAGGCCACAGCAAAATCAAGGCAGCTTCTCATCAAAGTAGTAGCAGTTGTGATGTCCATCAACTGAGTTTGTAATGCCTTGCTTGCAACTTTTACTTGGAATAGGATATTTTGCCAAACTACAGTCGAGACCAGAAATTTGAAGTCAGAAATTTGCAACTTGTGTCGGATTCCAGACTCAGCTTTACTTGACTGCGCCAGTTACATCAGAGCATTGTAAGCCTCAGTCACTTGGCATCTCACTGGCCTTATGCTGTCAATTTGCCTCTCCCAGCAAGTGTCCCTTAGTGGCTTTATGGTCAGATTTGTAACCTGGTCTGTGAGGATCTTCCACCTTATAGTTGATGCTGAAAACAGGATGTATATCCTTTGCAGTACTCTGAAGAGAGGTACGGAATCTGAAGAAGACGCTGCTGCATCTGACACAAGCAGGGTGAGGGAATTTCATGAAAAAAGCTTTTGGATTCAGCACATTGTGGACGCCAGTGTTTCTTCCCTTCATGTTTGTGCCATTGTTGCTGCCTTGGCCACGGCAGTCCTGAAGCTTTATTTTATTCTCATTCAAAATGTTCATAAACAGTTCTTTTCCAGTAGAATTTTCCACAGACCGGAAACAGATAGTGTTCCTTTACTTGGATATAGCCATCCTCATTATCAACAAATCTTACTGTAAATGACATCTTTTCACTCTGACTAATTTTGGTGCAGTCCATTATTATGGTATAGTACTTCGCTTTGCTGAGCCATATCCGTATGTTATCAAGCACCTTCCTTGCCATAAGGTCAATCAATTCATTTTGAATTGTTTTGCTGCAGTAATGGTCCATTGCTTCTTTACAAACTATTCGACATCTGTGCTCATGCATGACATCGTCATATTTCCCAAGGAACTCTACCAAACCAAGGAAATTACCATTATGTTCAGTGAACATCTTACCCAATGAGCACTGGAAAGGCAAATTATTCTTTGCAAGGAAGAAGGTAATTGAGATCAGATGCTTGAGCATGTTCCTCCAGTTCTGGGTTTCTACATTAATAATTCACTGATTTTCTGCATCTATGCATTTATTCAGCTTGAGCTGGACTCAACCTCCATCTATGTGGAGTAGGCCATAAAATGTCCAGGTGACTTTTCATGTTGCTTCAGAGCATCAGCTAAGTCATGCCAATAACTGTACCCGGAAAGCACAAGCAATGATTTGGAATTCTTGTCAAATATTTTGCAACAAACACAGAACACTTTGTTAGTTGATTTTGAGTAAACTAGCCAATGCCAACTCAATTTCTAACCATCCTCTTTCGCAGTGTGATTTTGAGAAGTGTTGCTTCTACTCATTTACTGGAAACATCGTATCCTCAGTTTTGCCTGGACAGTTCAAAATTTTGTGATTGATATCGGCAGAATTTAGAATCGTCAGCCATAAAGCAGGATCTAATGTGTCAATTTGTAGTGTATAATTTTTCTCACTGCTATTTCTATCAACATGCAAGGCTGATTCTTCTTTATTGTTTCTCTTCTTTTCAAGTAAACCAGATTTTTCTTTGTCATTGCTCATCTTTCCATGTGAGCCACATTCTTCTTTATCATCTCTCTCCTTTACGCTACCAGGAAAACTGGATGATTCTCCATCACTTTCCTAACATTTCCTTTCCTAATCTTCAGGTAAATCTGCTAATTCCTTAGTACTAGGATTTCCATCATTTACATATCACTCCTCAATTTCTTCTGCACTGGGATGATTGCTACTACCTAAAGCCCAAGCTATGTTGTTCTGTTTCAGATATTTTCCTATCAAATTTGCCCCTTGCTGCAAAGAAGATTGCAATTGAACTTTTCACTTCTTGTACTGAGCTCCTGAAGGCTTCTTTGGGGGCATTTTTTATTTTCTATGGGGGAAAACAGACAGTATATTAAGGAGAGCAAAAATCTATGTTCCGCAATCTTAAAAAGTCATCAAACATTACGTGTAAAGAATGTCAAAAGAAGGAACAATATTTCTTTTATATTGTTGCGTAGATAGGGGTTCTGCCATCTCATTGAATATGTCCTTTGTTAGTTGCTACTTACACTCTTCAAGTATTAAAACACAAGTACACTTTCACAATTACATAATGAAACAAGGTTCACAATATTGCAGCTGGGCTTCACTTCACTTCATTCTTCTATCTCACTGACTGACTGGCGACGCCCAGGCCAAGGATTCAAGTTTCAAGGAAAATATAGTTTTCATAAAGTCTGGAAGGTTCCACAAGATTCTACAAAGGCCCAGAACATTCTAATAGGTTAGTGAAAAATGAACCCAAATACAGAATACCTGAAAGGTTTTACTTCAAACATTCCATTTTCCCCTTTGTCACTAACAGCAAAAAACAACACCTCAAGCCTGGCACACCCCAAGCCCATTACCCCAGGTGGTTGTCTGGGTCACCTGCCCCTAAATATGACCCTGATTGGCCCAGGAGTGAATCCTCTTATGTAAGCCACTAGAGGTTTCAAAAGAGACAGACTTCCGTGGGCTGGGCCTTCCTGGGCTTTCACATGCCCTACAGAGCTCTGTTCACTAGCTCGACTGGACTCTATACCCTCAGTCACCTATGCCTGGGATAGCTTCCTCCCAGTGGGTGGCCACACTGCATGGGACCCAAGACTCAGAACTACTGAAAAACTGGGGTGAATTTGGACTGTGCTGGCTACAGACATCTGGGCAACAGGTGGTCCTGGCCTGCACTCTGCACCTCTCTGAAGTGCTGCCTTCAGCTGTTCTCATTTATTGATCCATTCCAGTCCCCAAGGAACAAGGGCACTGGGTCTCAACCTTGCTCATGGTCCCCTTCAAAACAAATCTCTCTTTATAAAGAGCTTTCCTATCAGCGCTGCTGCTTCCTTCTCAGCAGTTCCCTTTAATTCCAGAGCAGTCCCCCAAAATATCACCCTTCTGCCATGTGGAGTTGGCAGCAAAAAGGACCAGATTCAATATCTAGGGGTTCCTCTTGAAATTACCAAACAAAAAAGGCTTGAGACCCCATTCAGGAGCCTAGAAATACTAAATACCCTCCTGGGCATCTCTTGAGAGGCAATATTTCTCCAATCACAAACCCTGAGTCAGTGTATAACAAAAGAAAACTTTTAGTAGGGAAAGAGGGTGTGACAGGTTGTCACCCCAGATGCTATCTTGAACTGGGGTACCACTGATCCCTCTGACTCGCCAGCCTGGGCTCCCTCTCACACTGTGCTGCTGTAGACCACTCCTGGTCCTACACTCCCACCAACGTTCATAGAGGCAGGGACACACGCCCAGATGCAGTTACATGCAGTCTCTGACCAGCCACTGCATGAACCAACAATAGAGAGGCTACAGCCAAGATAAACCCCAGCTCCCAAGCCTAAGATCCCAGAATTGTACTGTCCTGCCCTGGTCAAACCCCGACCAGTATGAATTTATTACTCAGTTCGCCCTTCCCTCAATGTGGAGAGGAATATGCAACAAGCCTGTATTAACCAAGCTGAGATTTTTCCCCAGACACTTCACTCAAAGGCATACTGGTTTAGATAAAACAAAAAACAAGTTTGTTATCTACAAATGATAGATTTTAAGTGATTATAAGTAAGGCTAAGATTTAGTCACAGGTATTTTTGGTAAAGGTCATGGATAAGTCATGGGCAATAAATAAAAATTCATGGCCTGTGACCTGTCCATGACTTTTACCAAAAATATCCCTGACTAGATCTGTACTTCTGAGGTGCTGCTGTTCTAGGGGGCCCCTATTGGGGCAGACCTGCTTCAGTGCTGGGGGTTGACTTCCCCCTGGCCACTGCTCCTGGAGACTGCTCTCTGGATGGCCTCTGGGAGCCCCGGCTGCTGTTCCAGGTGCCCTGGGAACCACTTCTCCAGGTGCCTTGGAACCGCTGCTGCTCAGGTGGTCCCCAGGGCACCCCCAGGACCATTGCTCGGGTGCTTCCTGGAGGCAGCCACAATGGCCACTGTCCCAGAGGTCCCCCAAGCCAGCTTCCTGGGGCTGCCTGAGCAGCAGCTGGTGCGGCCAGCCCTGGAGCACCCCCTGTGACCACTGCTTCCTGGGGCCATGCCCAGAACCACTGCTCAGGCGGTCCACAGTACCAGCTGTCCCTGCCACTGCTTGTGCAATTCCCGGAGGCAGCTGCCCAAGCAGTGGCTGGTACAGCTGGCTCCAGGATGGCCACTGGGACTGCTGTGTTGGCACTCCCTGGGCCATCCCCAGGACCACTGCTTGGGCAGTCCACGAGACCAGCCATCCCGGCAACTGCTTGGGTGGTCCCTGGAGCCTGCTGGCCCTGGGTCTCCTGAGCAGCGGCCAGTGCAGCTGGTCCCAGGGACTGCTGGAGCAACTGGACCTGGGTCACTCCAGCAGTTGCTGGTGCAGCTGGCCCTGAAGTCAGCCACACTAGCCACTGCAGAAGTCACGGAGGTCGCAGAAAATCACAGAATCTGTAACTTCCATGACCTCCATGAAAGAATCTCAGCCCTAATTATAAGTGATAGCAAACTGATCAAAGCAGATTACCCAGTAAATAAGCAAAACTGCAAACAAAGCCTAAGATACTAGAAAGACTGGGTATTAATTAGCAATTTCTCACTCTGGCTGATGATACAAGCAGTCCACCATATTTTCCATACACAGGCTAGAAATTCTTTTAGCCTGGGACCAGCACTTCAGTCATCATTTCTTAGGTGTTTTCAGAAGTGTCCTTGTGGGGGGAGTGAGGCAACTAGATGATGTCACACTCTACCTTATATAGCTTTAATATATGGCAGGAACCCTTTGTTCCAAAAACGTTCCCACCCAGTTTGTGGAAAAATACAGGTACCCAAAATGGAGTCCAGTATCATGTGGTCTGGTCACATACTCTTGCTGAGTCATAGCAGCCATTATTTATAGGCTGGCTGAAAGATTACAGGAAGCTAAATTCTTCCATAGCCCATTGTCTTTGTGGATGAGTCATTAGCATAGTCTGGCTTCTTAATTGTTGTACCTGAAATGCTAGCTGTGGGTGTTTTCCAGAGTAAGCACATTTGAAATACAGATATATAGTCAACATTCATAACTTCAGATACAAATACGATAATCATATTCAGAAAATCATAACTTTTCCCAGTGACACTTCACATGACCTATGCTGTACAAAATGTATCATAATTATGCCGTAATCATATCATACTAATATTATTATTATGTATACGGGGTGTAGTGTCACAGAGGGAACACTGCATTAATTTGGGAAAACCCAATAACAATGACTCAAATATATGCAAACACTAACTAAAATACCCACCCACAGTATTTTGGGCAGTATTCTTTGCGTCAGTTTTCCACCTTGCAGTGTGAACATCCAATGGACAGATATCCCTTTAACATGTCACTCCCCATTCCCTTTACTGTACCCTACTCATTGTCAGATGCCCGAAGTCAATGAATTCCCAGAATCTAGGGATGCATTCAGTTGGGTTCACCTCCAGCCTCTGGTGGGATGGGAGAGTGATGCCACCACCTCCTGCCTGCCACTGTCTCTGTCGCTTCTGCTTGCAGCTGTAGCTGCCATCTCTGCTGCTCTTCTACATCCTTGGTCCAGTCCAGTCCTATTGCACCATGACCATCTAGCCCAGCTCTTAGTAATCAGAGTTCTAGGATTTCCTGGGGTTGGGGTGTCTTTGGTGCTGCTGCTACATTTCTCAACATGCTGCCTTTAGCTGTGATACCATGTGATGAGGTTCTACCATCTAGCCCAGTTCCTAGTGATTTCACTGGGTAGCAGGGAACCTCACTGCTGCTGCCTCCTCTTGCACTGCCTTTCACCAGAACAGTATCCCAACACCAGGTCTAAAGGTCAACCCCCTATACAAATGTATCAATCATTTCAGCTCTAGTGGTCACTGAGAAGACAAAAGGACATTCAGTTCAGTCTAGTCCGCTTTATCTTGAAACACTGGAAATGGGAGGCCAAATGGCATCTAGGACCCTTTAACAGAGTGTTCACACCCTCTCTGAGTTTCACTTGGATTCACTTCACTACATTGCAATGCCTACTTTTAGGAGCCTAGAAAAATCACTGGAATAACACTGCCATCCACAAAGCCTGAACTGGGCATCTAGGCTCCCTGTACAATGACTAGCACCTTAGAATGAGATCCACAAAAGCCAACATAATAGGCAGAGACCTGCCAAAACTAGCCAGTGTGAGATTCCAACAAAAGGGATGTGTCCTAAGCCAGGATGTCATGGTATACCTCTAAGGGGGAGGGAACTCCAGTTATTAGGAAGAGACAGATAATAGTTATGGGGGATTCGATCATTAGAAACATGGTAGCATTCTCTTAAATGCTTCCAGTTCCATGCACAGGGCCAGTTAGACAGACAGAACTGCAGGGTCTCAATGAATGGGCATGGCAATGGTAAAGGAACGGGGGAAACTTTTGGGAAAGGGGAAGCCTATACAGGAAGGATGGGCTCCACCTAAACCAAAATGGAACCAGATTGTTGGCACTTAAAATTATAAAGTTTATAGGGCAGTTTTTAAACTAAGGGCTAGGGGAAAGCTGATGGGTGCAGAGGAGCATGTGGTTTGGACAGAAGCATCCCTTAGAGGAGGATCTATTAATGGAGATTCTCTATGTCCTAGTAAAGAGGAGACAATGGAAGATGATAAAATACATGTAGGATCTGATAAGAAAAAGTCAAACAAAAAAGAATACCATTCAATTACATCATGTAATGGCAGACAGTTAATAAGGGACACGTTTTTAAAGTGCTTAAATACAAATGCTAGAAGTCTAAATAATAAGATGGGCGAACTAGAGTGCCCTGTATTAAAGGGAGATATTGATATAACAGGCATCAGAGAAACTTGGTGGAATGAGGATAATCAATTGGACACAGTAATACCAGGGTACAAAATATATTGGAAGAACAGAACAGGTTGTGCTCGTGGGGGAATGGCACTATATCTGAAAGAAAGCATAGAATTAAATGAAGTAAAAATCTTAAGTGAACCAAACTGTATCATAGTATCTCTATGATAGTAATTCCATGCTCTAATAATAAGAATATAGCACTAGGGATATGTTATCACCTGACCAGGGTGGTGATAGTGACTGTGAAATTCTCAGGAAAATTAGAAAGGCTATAAAAAGAAAAAAACTCAATAATAATAGGGTATCAACTATCCCCATATTGATTGGGTACATGGCACCTCAGGACGGGATGCCGAAATAAAGTTTCTTGACACCTTAAATGACTGCTTCTCAGAACACTAGTCCTGGAACCCACAAGAAGAGAGGCAGTTCTTGATTTAGTCCTAACTGCAGAATAGGATCTGGTCAACATAGCTATAGTTAAAGAGAAATTAAAAGGTAGAGTGCCAAAATTGAAATCCCTGCAAGCTGCATGGAAACATTTTAAAGACACCATAATAGAGGCTCAACTTAAATGTATATCCCAAGTTAAAAAAACATAGTAAGAGAATAAAAAAATGTCACTGTGGCTAAACAAAGTAAAAGAAGCAGAGAGAGACAAAAAGGCATCCTTTAAAATATAGAAGTTAAATCCTAGTGAGGAAAATAGAAAGGAGTATAAACTCTGGCAAATCAAATGTAAAAATATAATTAGGAAGGCCAAAAAAGAATTTGAAGAACAGCTAGCCAAAGACTCAGAAAGTAACAGCAACATTTTTTTTAAGTACATCAGAAGCAGGAAGCCTGCTAAAGAACCAGTGGGGCTACCAGATGATCAAGATGCTAAAGGAGCACTAAAGGGGGATAAGGCCATTGTGATTGTGGAAAAGCTAAATGAATTATTTGCATCAGTTTTCATGGCTGAGGATGTGAGGGAAATTCCCAAACCTGAGCCATTCTTTTTAGGTGACAAATCTGAGGCACTGTCACAGATTGAGGTTTTATTAGAGGAGGTTTGGGAACAAATTTGTAAATTAAACAGTAATAAGTCACCAGGACCAGATGGCATTCACCCAAGAGTTCTGAAGGAACTCAAAATGTGAAATTGTAGAACTACTAACTATAGTTTGTAACCTATCACTTAAATCAGCTTCTGTACCAAATGACTGGAGGATAGCTAATGTGACACCAATTTTTAAAAAGGGCTCCAGAGGTGATCCAAGCAATTAGAAGCTGGTAAGCCTGAATTAAGTACCAGGCAAACTGGTTGAAACTAAAGAACAATATTGTCGGACACATTGATGAACATAATTTGTTGGAGAAAAGTTAACATGGTTTTTGTAAAGGCAAATCATGCCTCACCAATCTACTAGAATTCTCGTGTACAGATGTGGTCACCTCATTTCAAAAAAGATATATTGGAGTTGGAAAAGGTTCAGAAAAGGACAAAAAATTATTAGGAGTATGGAACAGCTTCCATATGAGGAGCGATTACTAAGACTGGGGCTTTTCAGCTTGGAAAAGAGATGACTAAGGGGGGGATATGATTGAGGTCTATAAAATCATGACTGGTGTAGAGAAAGCAAATAAGGAAGCGTTATTTACTCCTTCTCATAACACCAGAACTAGGGGGCACCAAATGAAATTGATAGGCAGTAGATTTAAAACAAACAAAAGGAAGTATTTTTTCATACAACAGTCAGTCAATCTGTGGAACTCCTTGAGGATGTTGTAAAGACCAAGACTATAACAGGATTCAAAAAAGAACTAGATAAGTTCATGGAGGATAGGTCCATCAATGGCTATTAGCCAAGATGGGCAGGGATGATGTCCCTAGCTTCTGTTTGCCAGAAGCTGGGAATGGGTGACAGGGGATGGATCACTTGATGATTACCTGTTCTGTTAATTCCCTTGGGGCATCTGGCATTGGCCATTGTCAGAAGACAAGATACTGGGTAGATGGACCTTTGGTCTGACCAAGTATGGCTGTTCTTATGTTCTTATGAAGCCCGCCCCATCACAAAGATAGATACCTAAGTCCAGGCTGTGGGTGGGATCTATCTCTGCTAGTGATGCACAAACCGGGGAAGATAAGCTTTCACCTGTCCAACTCATGTGCAGTGCCAGAACTTGTAGGCGTGCTCAGAGACTGCTTAACTCCACACAAAAAACAGCTGGCCAAAAAAGGAGAAGGGTCTTCCTTAATACTGCTGGCCAGAGGTTAGGGAACTGTGATGCTTCCTGGGGGTACCCAGGGATGTAAAATACCTCACTACTACTGCTCTTAGAGTGAGGAAACCTTGTCTGTGCCTGGTGTGGGTCTTTTCACCAACACCACCAGCGACTGTCATCACAAGCTCTGCCTTCCAGGCCTCTGCAGGCCCCATTCTCTCTTTACAGGTTAACAATAGGCACACTCCAACCCCAAGTCCCCTGCATGTCTCCCTGTAGTGCGCAGCCTCTGTGTACTGGACACTCACAACATTCCCAGATCCTCTGTTCCCAAAGAGGCAGTACACAACAACTTGCCAGTTACACCATATAACACAGCTCTGCTTAACACACAGCACTTAGATTTGTTTATAGAGAAGGCAAGTATAAGTTTATTTGACAGACAACAGAGATTCAAATGATAACCCACAGGGATATTAGAATCAAAGGCATATATATAAAATAAAATCATAACATGTATAATAGAGTGTAAACTTAACTAATAAGACATTGTCGTGTCATAAGAGCAGAATCTCACCCCAGATCCTTCCAACATGTTACTGCCAGGCTTGGCTGTGATCTTCCATTTATGAAATAAGCCTTTCAGCGGAAAGATTCAGAATTTGTCTCTGTCTCTACAGTCATTGTCCAAAAATCCATTGCCTCCAGGATTTGCCCTGATGCTTGAGTTTTTCTGTCTAAGGTCTCCCCTGGAGACTTTATGATCTGTTGATTAGCATTTTGCTCAGACTGTAAATGGGTGCTCATTGTGAGCCACATAATATTCAATTTACTTGTCAACATACCGTTAGATAAAATCTCTTGCCCCAAAGAAACCTTTTCTGATGAGCAACCCAAAGTCACAGACCTTAAGAACATAATTTTCAGTATATATAGTTAACTCCTTACATATTATCTGTACATGCATATTGCAGTGATTATGAGGACCAGTATATCAGAGGCTTTCATCAGAGACCTTACATGACACACTTTGGTGAACTAGTATGTAGATACCATACCTGGGGATGGATCCCTGTAACTTTATGAAAGCCTGTGTCTTCTGTAAGTTAGCACCAAGAGGTCTCTGAGTCACAGAAACTCACTGGGGCTATGGGAGACGACTGGTTCAAGTCTCACTCCACTGCCTGATGAGAAGAAGGGATTTGAACAGAGATCTGCCATGTCTCAGATGAGTGCTCTATTTACTAGACTATGGAATATTCTGATGTGTCTCTCCTATCAAAGTTCCATTTTAACTGAATAATTTAATATTAGTTGGGCCAGAGAAAATGAGAATCACTCTATAGTCCAATGGTTAGAGCACTCACCTCAGAGGTGTCATACCCCTGAGATAGGCACCTGGACACCTAGAGTGAGGCAGCAGTGCACATGCCCAAAGGCAGAAACAAAGGCACTGTGAGGCATTGTGTCAGAGCAACAGCAGCTCTTCTGGCCAAGCATGGCAAACCCCTTGGGCTCACATAGCCTAGCAAGGCTGTCAGTCTATTCCTGGTGCCAGGAATCTGAAAACCCTTTCTTCACTCCCAAGTGCACCAGGGAGTTAGTAAGGGAACCCAGGCCCACCCACTCCACTGGGTTCCAGCTCAGGGACCTCAAGCTAGATAAGCAGGATTAGGGTTCTTCAACTCTGGCTGTGCCCTGAACTCCTTCCTACCTTCCCCTGGGTCTCTGCAGGCTCTCTAGCCTGTCAGTTAGTTCATCCCCTTCTGGGCTGTTGTCTCTAAGTGGCTCTTTAGTAACTTACTGGCAGAAGTGCCTTTCTCCAGGCTGCTGTCTCCTCTGATAGCCACCTCACCCTTCTGCTTCCAGCTCTTTTATTCTCCCAGCTGCTGTGAGGCTGCCAGTCAGCAATGGCCAGAAGTGCCTGTAAGCAAGTGTGAGGTACATACACCCCATGACAAACACCCACAAGGCTAGGCAGCAGCTGAGTGGGGGTTTTGTGGCTGAGCAGGACTTAGGAGCCTAAAGTACTTTCGTGGCTCAGGGCCTTGGCCTCATTAGTCTAAGAGGGTGAGAAGGAGTGGGATCTGTCAGTGAGAACAAAGGCTAGAGACTAAGGATTTTATTAAGTCCTAGTCGTTGTTCTGCCACTGTTTTGATGTGTGATTGTGGGCAAGTCTTCTGCTTCCTTTACTCCCAGTTTACCCCTCTGTTAAATGATATTATTAAGTAATAAAGTCTTAGTCTGAGGTTCTGAGGACACATGTGAAGTGATGATGAGCACATTTAACTTCCCTTGACTTAAGTGAGTGTTGAGGATGTTTACCAGTTTGCAGAATCAGCTCATAAATCATTTATTTAATTATTGCTTAGCCTCACATTTAAAGATGGTATGTGTCTATCCAAGGGCAATATGGAAGAGGTAACTCACATCTTTGCACAATATCCCACAGTGCAGCCACTGGACCAACAATCTTACCATATGTTTTGAGAGCTATTACATGTTATGGCTAGTTTCAGTAGATCAGTACAGTAGATTCAGTAGAGCAGTGCCACATTATTTAGAACAGCTGTTTCTGTTATTATGAAACACTAGGAAATGAAGACGTATAAAGCAGACATGCCAAACCTGTAAAAAATTGCAGAAATTGGACTTGTTTTTGGCTTATTTGTCTTGTGAGTTGCTTGTTGGCTAGATTTTAGCTTGTAGCTTGTTACGTGTTTGGCTTGTAGCTTGTTGTAGCTTGTTGCTTCTTTTTTTTTTTTTTTTTTTTTTTATCTGCTCCCAGAAAGCAAGGGCAAGGGGGACAGGCAGGGACAAGGGATAAGCAGGGGAAGTGGGGGAGAAAGTCAGGGGTGCACAGCAGGACCAGCACAGTCCCAGGCTGCATGCTGGCGGGGGGGAATCTAGTCACATAGAGTGTTGGGGTTCTTAGGGATTGGCTTGTTTTGGCCTTGTTTGAAATGGGATTAGTTTGATTTTTGGTTTATTGTGAAAGTCAGGGTGCTTATTTACTGTGTAAAAGTTGGCAACTGTGGTAAGATGTTTAAGCTTCCACTGGCATGACATTGTGGTCTAGAGCTATTCCATTGGGCTTTAATATCACACATGAAGGAAAGTTGTCTCAAAGCCTTTATATTTCCCCAGTGACTGTGTTTCCTTATTTATATTTATCTAGACATGATTTCTTAGTTAAGTAGTGAAGTAAATTTTACTCATGCTAGTGAAATGTAAGTTCTTCCTCGAGTAGGTGCAGCCATGTATTCCACATAGGTGTGTGTGTGCCCAGTGCACTGGAGCCAGAGAACCTTGCCTAGCAGTACCTGTAGAGTACTGTAGAGTACCTGTAGAGGGATGGCACTCGTGCCTCATGGCTGCAGCCCCACCCTGGCTACATGAGATAGTGCCATCCTGACCCTGCCTCAGTTCCTTCTTACCATCTGTAGCTGGAGTTGGAGCTCTGTGTGTGATCTTAACCTCACAACCTCTCTATTAGTTTAGTTTTTTCCCATGTTGTAGATCGTCAGTAGTACCCTTACAGTTAGAATAGTGTTAGTTATAGTACTTTATTTCCCTCAGTGATGCCTCGTCCTTTGTGTGGGGGAACATTCCCCAACAACGATCCCCACATGTGGTACTTGCTTTATCTTGGCGCACCCCATGCCAAAGATCATTGTGTGAGCTGCAGATCCTTTAAGAAATGGACTTAAGTGGCTCGGGACCTTCGCCTGAAGCAGCACCTGATTGAACAGGCCATGTGGCCTGCTTCATTACTGAGGCCCTCATCGGGTTGGAGATCACCCTGAGCACTGAGAACACTGCTACTTCATGTTCTGGAGCAGGTGCCTTTCCAAAGAGATAGAAGAGCCATTCCCCATCAACTGCACTGAGGAAAATGTCACATAAGACCAGTCCAGACCATTCCAGGTCTTGGGTATCTCTTCTACCTCCCCCTGAAGATTGTGGACGGGCATGGAGTTGGTACTGGCATGGGAGATAGTGTGGGTACCACTTATCCTTTCCCAATACTGAGTAAAAAGGTTAGGAACCCTGGACAATTGACTCAGGTTCCGGTCTGGGCATTGGTTGAGTCCAGTAGCAACAAGGGAGATGCCAGTACCATTTCCATCAGCTGTGTACCAGGCAGCTACAGACTTCCTCTGCCTTTGGTCCCACCCTCTCCTTTGGTCCAGGATTTTGCCAAAGTTGTGTCAGTTATAGCCCTGTAGATTGAATGAGCTGCTGAACCCTCAGGTCTGTCAACATCGCACCCCAACATTTCCCCGCAACATTTTCCCCACAGGTTATGGAAGTATGGCTGGTACCGGCATTGGTATGAGGGACCTCAGTAACAGGAATCAACTTGGCACTGCTGCAGTTGCCACCTCAAATCCTCCTGTAGTGGCTTTCACTGCCCTTGACGTTAGTACCATCTCCAGTACCACTGCTCATTCTGGGACTGACATTCATCCTCCCCTTTGGTATAGGAGGATTTAAGGTGTACCAGAACCTTTTGTGGTGTGTAGCTGCTTCCCTTGGAATTCAAGTGGAGTTCTTGCAAGAGAACACCCACAAATTAGTGGACATCCTACAGTCATCTGCCCCTGAGAGAGACACCTTTCCTATCAATGATGTGCTCCTTGAACTAGCTAAGGCGGTCTGGAGCATGCCAGCTTCAGTAATGCATATGACTAAGTGCATGGAAAAGCTGTTTTGTTCCCCTGAAGGGATTTGAGGGGTTTTACTCTCATCCAGCCCCAAATTCCCTAGTTGTAATTGCAGTGAATGACAAAGCCTGGCAGGGCAAGTTTACGCCCATCCCCGAGGACAGGGACTGTAAATGATTGGACTACAAGGGCAAGAAGAATACACCTCCTCTGGACTGAATCTATTTTAGGCTCTAATTCTGCAAATAGATCTGTTTACAGGGACATAGAGCAGGACCTAAAACCTACGTTTTCGAAAAGGATTAGTGATTTGGGGTGTCAGCTTCTGGGTATCCCACTTGAGACACCTTATGGGTCTAATTTTCAAGGGATGGGATTTCTGCACTTTCTGAAAGTCATTCCACTTTAAGATACTTCAAATTGAACACCCAAAATCACCCATCACTTTTGAAAATCTCAGTTTGAGTTTTAAAGACAAGGTTATAAAGGAACTCTATTTTATTCTACTTTGGTACTTTGGTATGAACCTTTCTCTCACAAAGAAGAATTTGGATTGAAGTTTCAGTCATGTACATCATGACTTTCAGAAAGAAAGCTTGACATATTAATAATGTGAATGTCATTCTGTGAAGATAGATGCATAGGTAGATAGATATAGTGTGTGTGCCTGATGGGAGGTGTAGAACAGCCAGTGAACTTGGGACATTAGGGACCAAAACTGAAATACTCAAAATGCACTGTGAAGACTTAAGCAGCTATTGTTTACTGTTGAACTGAGTCAAAATGTTTTGATTTGATTCAACAAATATAAATTAAATGTTTCAAGTTAAGAATCTCAAAATGTTTCTTTATGACTGAAAGTGTTGATATTTCTGAATTGACATTTTTTTGGAGCGTCTTGTTCTGGAAAAAAATTAGATATTTTGACTTTTTAATCCTGATTTTGGATCAGCTTTATTAAGCATGTTTATAAATGTTTTTAGAATTGGGCTTTGTTGTAATATTGTTGAGGAAGGAGTATTTTGTTGTTATTGGATGTGCATACAATGTTTGGCACAATGGGGCCACAATCCCTATATACTATTGCAATACAAATATAATAATAATATGTTATTAATAAATCATACATGCCTCTATATTGCTTTTTCACAATAATATATGGAGAAACATGTTACAATAAAACAACCTAGCTCCTATAAGGTGTATGCATAATTTGTTGGAAAACCGTTCCCAGAGAGTACTTATCAGTGGTTCACAGTCAAGCTGGAAGGGCATAACGAGTGGGGTCTCACAGAGATCAGTTCTGGGTCCAGAGCTGTTTAATATCTTCATCAATGATTTAAATAGATAATGGCACAGAGAATACCCTTATAAAATTTGCAGACTATACCAAGCTGGGAGAAGCTGCAAGAGCTTTGGAAGATAGGATTAAAATTCAAAATGATCTGAACAAACTGCAGAAATGGTCTGAAGTAAATAGGATGAAATTCAATAAGCACAAATGCAAAGGAACAATCAATTATAAAATGGGAAATGATTTGCCTAGGAAGGAGTACTGCAGAAAGGGATCTAGGGGTCATAGTGGATCACAAGTTAAATATGAGTCAACAGTGTAACACTTTGGAAAAAAAAGCAAATCTAATTCTGGGATACATTTGCAGGAGTGTAGTAAACAAGACACGAGAAATAATTATTCCACTTTATTCCACGCTGCTTAGGCCTCAGCTAGAATATTGTGTCCGGTTCTGGGCACTACATTTCAGGAAAGATGTGGACAAATGGAAAAAGTCCAGAGAAGAGCAACAAAAATGATTACAGGTCTATTAAACATGACCTATGAATGACAATTGAAAAAATTGGGTTTGTTCAGTCTGGAGAAGAAAAGACTGACAGGGGAGATGATAACAGTTTTCAAATACATAAAAGGGTTGTAACAAGGAGGGAGAAGAAGCAATGTGCTTAAATTTCAGCAAGGGCTATTTAGGTTGGACAATAGGAAAAACTTCCTAACTGTCAGGGTGGTTAAGCATGGGAATAAATTGCCTAAGGAGACTGTGGAATCTCCATCACTGGAGATCTTTAAGAGCAGGTTAGGTAAGACTTGTCATGAATGGTCTAGATAATACTTAGTCCTGCCATGAGTCCAGGAGACTGGCCTAAATGAACTCTCGAGGTCCCTTCCATTGCTATGTTTCTGTGATTCTATGAAATACATTTAACTCAGTGCACTGTACATTTGAATCGTCAATTTCTTAACATTAAAAGCATTCTTGCAAAGTGGTCTAATTTGTACTTTCACTTACTGTTCACCCACACAACTTTCTGGCAAGATTTAACATACTAAGAAGAAATTGAAACTGCAATGGTTTCTAACCTCTCAACATATTTAACCTCTCAACAAGTCCCTCCATTATGTTTATAATATATTAATCATGATTTATTCTTAGAGAAGAAATCAATATACTAGAAACCTATTAAATTTACAGCCTTGTTGCACAAAAATATTTTGAATAGCTCTTTTCTTTTCATAGGTATTCACTTAATAGTGTTCTATTGTTAAGAACTGTTTAGGTTTGTACATCGAAGCTATATTAAACATGGTTTTATAAGTTTTACTTCATACTATACATTTAGGGCTTTCACATGATTTTTCTTCCATTTAATTTAATTCTTTTGTAGCTCTTAGTACACATAATGTTGTCATATTCTGGGATGTGATGTTTGGGGTACAGAAAATATTGTGTATTCAGTGTGTCTATTCCTTTCAGAAGTATTTTGAGCTGATGACAAAATCATATTCCATCACAATGTTTGGTTCCTTCAAACCTGAAATGCTTCACAAAATCAGGTCGATTTTGCCAGAATTTTGTTGTGGAAGAAAACCAAAGGAAAAAGTGATTCATCAATGTTGAAATATCCCATTTTTACATTTTCAGAAGGAAATGGCTTTTGTTTGGTTTGAAATGATTTCTTGTTTAGACATTTTTATTTTGTATTGTTATATAACACAAACTAATCAAAACTGATCAACCCAAACCATTTTTTAAAAAAATTTTCTTTGTGGATAATTTTGAAAATTTTGATTTTTTCTTTGATTCACATTGAAGCCAGATTTTGACATCTTGATAGCTTTTGCAAAACTAAACTTTTGACCTTCACAGGTGTAGTGTTTTTTCTGGTCACACACATCCTGGCTTCATTCTTTCTCAGGATTTCAATTTTTTTTTTATTATCACTGCTTCTTTTTAACTATATAATATCAAGAAACAAATAACTCTAATCATGGAGCTATCACGTTATAACTAACATTGGAAAAAATAAATGGAAGGAAATGTATTCAGAAATTAAATTACTGTGCAGAAGCAATTTAAAGATGATTATGTACAGGTACAATTGTTTTGTATATGCAACTCTTCAGTGAATAATAATTATCCATACTCCTTTATTCTTATTTAAAAGGCAAACAAACTTTTTTTTCTAAATAAAGGAACATTTACTTGAATAAAACATTTCAGTTTTTATGTGAGAGAGAAAGTGATGGTAAAAAATGATTGCTATCAATTATCAATTTGCTATCATGCATGAAACTGATGATTCCAGGTTACAAATGCTTTAAAGTATAAAGAAAATAGGATATTAACTTCTTGTCACCGGTTGTGTGACAGGCATCTTGCATAATGTAAAGACAGAAATGCTTCCATAATGGACAGATGACCACCATATGCTCCAGAGCTAGCAATCTCTATTATTGAGAGATGACCACAGTAACTTAGACACATTCTCTCAAAAATATATACGAAAACTCAGGCTTAAAAGAACACGAACCAAAATAATTAGGCTGGCTATCACTCCTTCATTGACAGGTGAACTGAGTATTAGAAATCATATACAAAAGCCCAAAAGATTGGGTCTCATCTAAACTTGTACCACAGCCTGATCTATTAGTTTGATATAGTATATCCTCCATATCAGGGTACAGGCTCCAAGGAAGATGCACAGAATTACAGTATTAATATTATACTAAAAATTTGGATTAGGGCCAGTCCAGCAGTGTCTGAGTAAGCACAAGATTCTGTCACACAGAGCATCTGACTTTAAGTCCTTCCTCAATCAACAGGGCTGGCTCCAGGCACCAGCTGAGCAAGCTTGTGCTTGGGGCAGCAGATTCCAAGGGGCAGCATTCTGGCCAATCTGGTCGGCCTGCAGGTTTTTTGGGTTTTTTTTCTCCTTCGCCACTCCAGCTGCCCTGCAGGGTTTTTTTTGTTTTTTGTTTTTCCCCCTTCGCTGCTCTGGCTGCTCCACAGGTTTTTTTGTTTTTGTTTTTCCCTTTGCTGCTTCGGACGGCCCACAGGTTTTGTTTTGTTTTTTTTGCTTGGGGCTGCAAAAAAGCCAGAGCTGGCCCTGTCAATCAGTCATTAACCCATACTGGCTGGGAGTTCCTCCTATAGTTTGCTGGTAATTCTATCTGGCTGACATTAGGGGCAGCATCCAGATATCCTCCTCTGGGAGCTATGGTTGGTCTAATATGGGGTCTTTGTATAGGAGAGGAAAGTAAAGAGTGGGGAAACTGAGGAAACCTGAAGTCCCGCACTTTCAAAAAATGGCATGGGTTGCAACTTGTTACCATCACTGTCACGAGAATGGATTTCTTTGTGACATTTTTCTGTTCTCATTACATTCTCTGTCACAAAAATTGGATTCATACCTCATGTGTTTTGCAAAACAAAACCAGCTATAAATGGATGTCCAATATCCAGCTAATCTAAGTACTGACAGCTGAACATACTAATGCGGTACATCAGATTACTGTCTTCCACACATTCTGATGGCTATTAAAATTCAAATGCCTTGTTCTGGTAATAGAGATTACAGCAATCACAGGATATAATATGCTATCCTGGAATCCACTCATATGACAGTGATTGTAATGAAAATGAACAATGGCCCACATTTAAAATCCAACCTTCATTACAACTAGAAAAAGGAAATTTTGGGATCCACCCAAGGTTGCCCAAAATAGTTTTCTGATAAAGGTGCAAGGGCTGGTCCCAGCATATATCAAAATTGATGAAACCACAGTGGATGATATTTTATGCTCTCTCAACAATAATAATAATAAGTAATAATAATTAATATAACTGAGGCCACGTCCAGAATGCCAGAAATAACTTATTTGTAACTGCAAAGATGATAGTGATGTCCACTATGCCAGAATGAAAACAATCATTGAAGAAACATCAGATTCCTGTTATATAACACAGCCTTTAATTTTTATTTTCTTCTCTTATTATTATTACCTGTGTGAAGATATTTAGACCTACTGAATACATTGAAAGCAGGATTTGGCCAGCAGTGATTGCAGTTCATATGTGGCAAAACTCCTCTACATCTACTGTCCGTGTTCATCTGGTCCTATTTATTTCCTTCAGGTCTAAGCAATTTATAGTTGGTGTCTGAATATATTGTCGTTATCCACACCCAGTGGGGTTGCTGAGTTCTGCGGCACACCAAACCTTCCTTGATACTCAATAAGAAGGCAGATGTGCCATGACTTGAAGGGAAAAGTTGAAAGCAATTTACCTGCTAAGCCTTATAGATTCTAGCACCTTATGGGTTTCCATATACATTTAGCGGCACAGTTCAAACAAAATAATAATTTACGTAGGCTGGCAGAATATTTGCAAATATCCAAGGCTCTATTGGCTTACCAGTTATATTTAACAGAGTAGTTTCTAGCTTGACCTTTATGGCAGTGGTTCTCAAACTTGGGCCACTGCTTGTTCAGGGAAAGCCCCTGGTGGGCTGGGCCAGTTGGTTTACCTGTCACGTCCTGATCGCAGCTCCCACTGGCCGCGGTTTGCCGCTCCAGCACAATGGGGGCTGCAGAAAGGACAGCCAGCATGTCCTTCGGCCTGCGCCGCTTCCTGCATCCCCCATTGGCCTGGAGAGGCAAACCGCAGCCACTGGGAGTCGTGATCAGCTGAACCTGCGGACACAGCAGGTAAACAAACCGGCCCGACCTGCTAGGGGATTTCTCTGAACAAGCGGTGGCCCAAGTTTGAGAACCACTGCATTATGGGACATCAAAGATTGTTAAGGTTTCTTCAGTCTAGTACCTGAGATGTCTCTCTTAGTTCATTCCTCTGCTATAGATAATTCCTCTGCTATAGATAATTAGGTATTTTTGCCAGTCCTCAGGAGCATCGCATTGGAACCTTTCCACATTGCTCTCTTGTGCTAATGTGGCAGCACCAGCCAACAGGCTTCTCTGTAACTATTCTAACTCTGTCCAATGACTCTCACAACCTACTGCCTCAAAATGCTGCAATCCTCCCAAATTACTCAAACACATATCCAGCCTGACCCATCCTTGATCCTCTGCCACAAAATCTCCCCCTCTATTATGCGGTGCATTATTATGATGATTATTATTATTTATTGCTATATTTTATTTCTTTGTTATTTTTGCTGCACCCAGAAAATGTGCTAAATATTTTAACTTCCACTGATTTCAATGGATGCTAGGAGCCTAAATACCTTTGTGAATCTGGGCCACAAAAGGATTTAGGTGCCTGACTGCCACTTTAGTCACTTAAATCCAAAACTGACATCCTCAAAACTAGCTATGCAGGTGCCTAAATTCACTAGGTACATAAGCTTCTGCCAATAAAATCCCCTAAAAAGCAGCCAGTAGGAATGCATACAGCCACTGAGCTAATACCTAAGCCCCAGCAGAATCCTCAAAGTAGGTGTTGCTCTGCTGATCTCACTTGCAGGGCCTTATGTGATGGGGATGTTCAGAGGCCACCAACTGGCTTGGTCTCCACACAAAACCAGTGGTTAGGGCACTCCTGTTGGATGTAGGAGAATCAGGTTCAAGTCCACCACGATTTCAACAGCTTCCACCCCACCATCAACCTCAGCCTGGACCAATCTACATGGGAGGTCCACTTCCTAGAAACCACGGTGCAAATAAGGGATGGTCACATTAACCACCACCGTATATCGAAAAACCTACCACCGCTATGCCTACCTTCATCCCTCAGCTTCCATCCCGGGCACATCACACGATCCATTGTCTATAGCCAGCACTGAGGTACAACCGCATCTGTCTAACCCTCGACAGAGACCAAACCTAAAAATTCTCCTCCAGCATTCTCAAAACTACAATACTCGCATGAGAAATAAGGAGACAGTCAACAGAGCCACGTGTACCAGAAGCCTCCTCTGCAAGACAAACCAAGAAAGAACCAAACAGGACTCCACTAGCCATTCACATACAGTCCCAGCCTAAAACCCTCCACGCATATCACGGGATCTTACACCCATTCCTGGAAGTGATCCCACACTTTTGCAGGCCTTGGTGCAGCCGGTCCTCGCCCACGACCACCTGCCAAACCTGAAACAATCTCACCAGTAACTGCACACCAACACCATGGTATACTCTAGGCCAGTGAACAATCCATGCAACAAACCTCAATGCCAGCTCTGCCCAATATCTACACCAGCGACACCATACAGGACCTAACCAGATCGCGCCTACCATCACCGCGTTCATTCACCGCATATCACACAATGTAATACACGCCATTCATATGCCAGCAATGCCCCTCTGCTATGTAATCGGGCCAAACTAGACAGTCGTTACGGAAAAAGGATAAATGGACACAAATCAGGGATAATTAGGAATGGCACGTACACAAAAACCTTGTAGGGACAACACTTCAACCTACCTGGCCACACTATAGCAGACCTTAAGGTGGCCATCCTGCAACAAAAAACCTTCAAGACCAAACTTCAAAGAGAAACTGCTGAGCTTCATCATTTGCAAATTTGACACCATCAGCTCAGGATTAAATAAAGACTATGAATGGCTTGCCAACTACAAAAGCAGTTTCTCCTCCTTTGGTTTTCACACCTCAACTGCTAGAACAGGGCCTCATCCTCCCTGATTGGACTAACCTCGTAATCTCTAGCTTGCCTGCTTATATATACCTGCCCCTGGAGATTTCCACTACATTCATCTGACGAAGTGGGTATTCACCCACGAAAGCTCATGCTCCAAAACGCCTGTTAGTCTATAAGGTGCCACAGGATTCTTTGCTGCTTTTACAGGTTCAAGTCTGTGCTCTCTTAGTATTTATACCAGGCAGACTGAGAATGTGAACCCAGGTCTCTCACATCATGGGTGAGTGGCTAACAACTAGAGATTTTCTCCTTATATTTTATCTTATATTTTTGTAAGAAGTTGCTGATCTGGCTTAGGTGCCTAACCCCAGAAGACAGATCACACTTGTAAACCTCACTGGAGAGAGGTTTCTCCCTCCAGGGTGGAGTTAGGTACCTAAGTCCCTGAGATGCACATACCCCTGTCCTGAGTATTTCCTATTGAGTATCTTAGATGAGTCTCCACTCAGCATTCTGGCTTTTGTGGATACCATGCTTAGGCAATTAAATCTTCCCACACATGTATACAGAGCCTGGACACCTAACTCAGGGCTGTAGATTTCACTAGATGGCAGGGTGCCTAAATTAGGGTTTGCAATACTGAGCCCCAGTCCTCTTTGTGGGTATAGCCCTATGTGTTGATATCTGATACTCATATGGTTTTAGGTATCATCACCACTTTAAGATAAACTAGATATTATCTGTAATGGGAAAGCCACTCAACTTACTTCAGAGGACGTTTGTTCGCATGGCTCTGCTCTGCTCTACTCTGCCAGTGACTCCAGTTTAACCACCCATTTCTTCACCTCTCCACAACCAGTTTACATGCTCTATCGTGTCCCCCTGGCACATGGAATTGATTGGATAGGACACTACTCTCCTTCAAATACCTCTTCAAAATGCATTTCTTAAAGGAAATTGCCAACTCATAATGGCTAGATGGATGATCAATGGGGATAGTTGATACCTTTTTAAAATGGATGTTTTATTCCTCTCCACTATCTTCCACATGTTGCTCATTTTCTTGGGCTGTGAGCTCTTTGGGAGAAGCTCCTAACATGTTGTGAGTGCTATCATAATAATTAGTATGAGTAATTTTTACTTGAGTAAAAACTGCAGGATAAGCCAGTTTGTAAGCATGGCATAACCCCCACCACCAGATGTTCCATGTAGGAAACCTTTCACATATGCATCTCCCCACTTCCATGCCAAGGTGAAGTCTGTCACCTCTGACACCTTTTTCCCAAGCCCCTTTTGTTCTGGACCTGATGGAATGATAGCAGGGGAATTTCATGAGGGGTTCCTCACATAGATTTTCTCCCTCAGAGCTTCCTTTTGCAGTAGGGTTGCCGACTTTCTATTTGTAGAAAAATAAACACTCTTTCATTGCCCCCTACCTGAGGCCTCGCTTCTGCCCCACCCCCTCTCCTGGGGTGTGTGTGGGGGGGTGAGCAGGGCCGGCACTTCCATTTAGGTGGCCTAGGCAATCGTCTAGGGCGCCAGGATTATTGGGGGGGCGGCATTTTGCCGGGGGGAGGGGCGGCAGGCAGCTCTTGTGGACCTGCCGCAGTTGTGCCTGCAGAGGGTCCCCTGGTCCCACGGCTCCAGTGGAGCTGCTGCAGGCATTCCTGTGGATGGTCTGCTGCTCCTGTGGCTCCGGTGGACCTCCCGCAGGCACGGCTGTGGCAGCTCCACCGGAGCCGTGGACCAGCGGACCCTCTCCACAGGCCAGCGCGCGGGCGGCGAAATGGCCATGTGTCTAGGGCGCTAAAAACACTAGCACCGGTCTTGGGGGTGAGGGCTCTGGCTGTGACTGGGGTTGATCTTTGGGGTGCAGGAGGGGCTCCGGGCTGGGGCTGGGGGGTTTAGCATGCAGGAGGGAACTTCGAGTGGGTCAGCAGGTTGGGGTATTGGGTGCAGGCTCTGGGGGAAGTTTGGGGTGCAGGAGGGGGTTCTGAGCTGGGATAGAGGGTGAGGGGTGCAGGCTCACCTCAGGCGGCTCCCGGAAGCTGCAAAATTTCACTACAGCTCCTAGTTGGAGGTGCAGCCAGGCGGCTCTGCATGCTGCCCCTGCCTGCAGACACTGCCCCTGCAACTCCCATTGGCCATGTTTCCAGGCCATTGGGAGCTGCAGAGCTGGTGCTCGGGGAGGGAGGCAGCCCATGGGGCCCCCATGGCCTTCCCTATACCTAGAAGCCAGAGAGATGCTGGCTGCTCCTGGAGCTGCACAGAGTTAGGTAGGCACCCTGCCTGCCCTGCTGCAGGTGAACGGACAACTGGACTTTTAACGTCCCAGTCGGCAGTGCTGACCGGAGCTGCCAGGATCCCTTTTTGACTGGGCACTCCGGTCAAAAACTAGATGCCTGGCAACTCTATGCTGCAGGATGAAATGAACCAGGATCTTTCTGTTTCCTCCTTCAGCATTAGCATCTCTTTTAGTGTGTTCTCCACTTCCCCTCTCCTTCTCACAGGCTTCTGTCCTGAGCCCCGGCTTCTTTGTCTTTTACACCCTTTCTTTGGGTGATCTCATCCACTCACACTGTTTCAGCTACCATGTTTATGCCAATGACTCACATAATTAGCTTTCCACTTGTAACCTATATTTCTACATCCATTACCACAAATCAGCTTTTCTCTGTGACCACCGTCCTGTCTATGTCCTGTCATCAACTTAAATTTAACAAGGCTGAAAGTTAACATCCTCCAACACCTTCCCTACTCCCCACATTCTTTGTCACCATTACCAACACTACCATCCTTCTTGTCACGCAAGCCCCCAAACCTGGGGAGGAGCACTCATCTTTAATTCTTTCCTCTCCCTTGTCACATACATTTAGTGTCTGTCTTTTGTCATCTATCCATTAGACACTAGGTTGAGTGAACCAGATTATTTCATATACTGTCAAACAGATACTCTATATCTTATATAAAAATTAATTGCCTTTTCTCATTACTTTCACCTGAGGTGAAAGATGCTGTATCCCATTACCGTTCTCTGAGTTTTCCAGCCTTCTTACCAATCCTAATATGTTGATAGTATTAGAGGATAAATTTTGCTTTCTCTTATGTTCATGTAACCTCACTAAAGTTAGTTGGATTCCTTGAGTGTAAATGAGAGCAGAATCTGGCCAACTGTTTCATAACTAACAGATAACTTCATATACATATTTCCAAGTAACTGATGCTTTAGTCACATTATCTGTGATGATTTATCTTAAAATCCTTTCCATTTCAACCTATTTTTAGCCAAGAATGGTCATAGAAATAATTTTATGTTGCTCTATCAAGAACAGACTCATGGGATGCAGCATTATGTCTGGCTCAGGCTATAGCTGAACAAGAAATAAGACTACTGTCAAATCTTCATTGATTATATGACAATAATGTTTTGCTTAGTAGCAGCTTTGCACGAAGTGAAGCAGATAGATCAAGTGTTCTGGAATTATAATGATAAACTCATGAACAATCTATACAACCAAAGCAAGACACAGAAATGTGGAACAGTGCAAGTAAACCAGAGTAATTAGTCTCTGTGGTGGTTCATATTAAATCAGATGCTAATTTGCTCTGACTTCTAACATCTTCCTGTCACATAAGACTTGCTCTGTCAATATTCTATTTACATTATTTGAATTACTGAGATTTGGAGGAAAAACTTAGCCAACCCATGAAAATGTATTGGACATATCTCTGTTTTAAGCTAATTGTATGCTTGTTAATGTTTAATTCAGTTATTCATATAATTAGAATAATTTAGGGTCAAGTTGATTCAATGGGGGGTTTTCATGAGACTCAAAATTGTGACTTTTAAAATTTGATGCAAAAGCTTTTGATTTCAGTGGGTGAATGTTTTCCCTAGAGATAGTATGGTCTAGTGCACTGAACACAGGTCTGAGAGCCAGGAATTCAGGAGATTTCTGTTTTCACCTCTGCCATAGTATTCTGTGTATAGTTTCTACATTTTCATATTTTGTCACCTAATATGGGGGAATGGGAAAATCGGTCATTTTATTTTCCTTTTTCAATTTTTTCATGAATATATTTCAGATGACTTTACACCACCCCAAATTTAATATTTTTGCTAAATTTTCATGAGACTTAAAACTGACATTTTTAATTTGATGCAAAAGCTTTTGATTCAGTGGATGAATGTTTTCTTTAGAGACAGCCTTGTTTTGTGAACTAAACACAGGTCTAAGAGCCACTGATTGGTCTTTATAACTCTTAATTTATAGAACAATTTACAAACATCATTTTGTTGTGCCCATTGAGGTACTGAAATGGGGTGACTGCTCCACACTCACCATGCAGGGTTTAATGCAGGCCAAATGGACCAATTAACCAATTAGGCAGCTGATTAAGGAGGCTCAGCTGGGCAGGAATAGGAGGGACCTATATAGTGCAGGAGCTGAAAACAGAAGGGTTTGCTAGGAAATGGCAGATACTCTCAGGAAAAAGGGAGGTGGAGTGGAGACTTGGAAAGAGGGAGGAAGTTTTGAGAACCGGTAGGCTCAGGAGGAAAAGAGGAAGCAGCCCAGAGATAGAGTAGTGAGGCCAGAGAGAGAAGGCCTAGACTGTTGATCTGAGGGTCCCTGGGCTGGAAACCAGAGAAGAGGGCAGGACTAGGTTCCCTTACCAGCCACTGGATGAGTGGCACAGAGGCAGTAAGGGAGAGGACTGCCTAGGACTATTAAGGAGCTAAACTCCCCCAGAAGGGGTTGGGAGGGGGAAGCACAGACAGTAACATGGCTGGAGGGCTGAGTCACAAAGTGGACACTATGGTTTCTGAGGCTGTGAGAGGGGCTGTAGGCAGACAGCAGTGACTGTGTGCAAACTGCAGATGTGGGGCGAAGGGGGCTATTAGCCTTGAGCTAATCCTCAGAGTACCAGGAGGGGGCACCAGTGCAGCAATGAATGGTGTACTTGTCACAGGGTACATTTAAAAAAATCATGATCTTTGTTTTGCCAATGAAGAATTTCAGGATGATAGAGGGTATAGGTGGACCTAGCAGAGAAGGGGATAGAAACACAGCTGTTTGCTAGGCTCAGTTTATTGTTCTGGCTACAAAACTGAAAACAAAAAAGTGAGGCTTTACACTAGGGAGGGAGAGAGTACTCAAACATTTAAAGGGAGAGGACATCACAATCCACCACCCTACTGGAAAAAACTTTCTTCACACATATATTATTTGTTTGTGTGTAGCGCTCTATCTGTGGGTCACAACTGAGAATACCAAATTCAGGACAAACCCCTGAGAAATAGGGCAGATTCACCCTAAAATTGGTGGCTACTCTTCCTTAAGATATACTAAACCCACAACAAAAGCAAATTTGTCTCATCACATTGGCTAACAAGAAGTCAGGAAAACAGTTTCCTTAGGTATTCCAGTCTTTGCATCACCACCAAAAACACTGGATTTAAAAATAAGTGGTTCTTTAGATCCAGTCTCATCAGATAGGTTCTTCCGATCCCAAAGGACCAGCCACACACCCAGGTCAATATATAACTTAGATCTTACCCAAAAATCATGCTGCTGCCAATCCTTTAGTGTCAAATCTAAAGGTTTATTTATTTAAAAAAGAAAGGTGAGAGTTAAAATTGTTTAAAGGAATCAAATATATGCAGTAATTGCAAAGTTCTTGGTTCAGGCTTGTAGCCAGTACCGGATTTACCATTGTGTCAATGGTTCCATAGGGCTGGGCCCAAGCTCAGAAGGGGCCCCATAACACTCTCACTTTCTCCCTTCTCACAGTGCTGCAGAAGCAGAGGCCCTGAGAGTGAGCCACAGAGCAGCAGGGATCCAGCATGGGAGCTGAGAACCCAAGGGGCCCTGGAAGCTGTAGTTTCTTGGTCAACTCCTGCCTAAAGAGCCAGTCCTGGAGCAGGGAAGGAACTACATTTTTCCAGCAGTCCCTTGACAGCTACCAACAGGAAAGGGAGTGGGGAAGCTGACACTCCATGTGCTGCAGCTTGCTGTGAATGGAGAGCTCACTGTTAAAGCAGGGTCGCACTGTGAATGGGGAAGAAGTGTGCCCAAGGAGTAGAAGGCTTTGGCCCAGATATCCCCCTCAGAAGACTTCCCCAAACTGGATTAGGGATGCTGGCGTGATCTCACCTGGCAGCCCCCAAAGAAGGAATTGGGTGGACTAAATGGACAGCGTACCTCTCTATCTGAAGCCTAGCAAGGGAGGTATGTGGATCCCACCTAGGGTGACCAGACATCCCGATTTTAATGGGACTGTCCCGATATTTGCTTGTTTGTCCCACATTCCAACCAATGTTAAGTTGGGTCACTGGACAAACGAGCAAAGGCTCCGGAGCCCGGAAGGGCTCGCGCCCTCCCCCACCCCAACTCCGCCCTCTCCTTCACCCATTGGATCCCCGCCCCCCCATCCCCGCCCCATTGGCTCCCTTCCCAAATCCCTGCTTCTTGCCAAGCACACCATGCCCAGGAGACGCAGGGGAGTGTGGGGCCGGGGTGAGTGTGAGTCGGGCCTGGCCCTGAGCAGGCAGGATGCGGGTGCGGTACCTGCAGGGAGAGTAGGGAGAGGCCTGCGGGGCCAGACGGCGGCTGTTCTCCCCACCTGGGCAGCAGGACTCGGGAGCAGCCGCTGCTGCAGCTCCCACTGCTGCGGGGGGAGAAAGTGGCCAAGCATGTGGCACTCGGCGGCTGTGGCTTTCGTGCCCGGGACTGAACCCCCAAAGCCCGGGCCTGCTGCGGGGACCCAGCAGCGCTCACGCTGCGCCCAGCCCCTGGCCAGTTGCATCTGGGCTGGCTGCCAGCTGGTGCAATCCCGCGGCGGAGGCATCAGCAGCCCAGCCCCGTTCCCCTGCAGGACCCGAGTGTGATGGGGGGGCTGGGGCCTACAGCCCCCACGCCGGGGCCACCCGTGGGATTGCACCAGCTGGGCAACTAGGCCAGACACAACTGTCCAGGGGCTGGGCGCACGCAGCGTGCGCACTGGGTCCCCGCAGCAGGCCTGGGCTCAGGGGGTTCGTGGGTGCCAGAGCCGCAGCCACTGAGCTTGGATTTGCTGCAGCTTCCTCCCCCCGCGGCAGTGGGAGTGCAGCAGCAGCTGCTCCCGAGTCCTGCTGCCCAGGTGGGGAGAACAGCTGCCATCTGGCCCCGCAGGCCACCCTTTACTCTCCCTCCAGGCACCACGCCCGAGTCCTGCCTGCTCGGGGCCAGGCTGACTCACACTCACCCCGGCCCTGCACTCCCCTGAGTCTCCTGGGCCTCCCTCCAGCTCTTGCGGAGGAAGGAGGAATCGGGGGTGGGTTTTTTTTTGTTTTTTTTTACTCTGCTGCCATTTTTTTCCCCTCTGCCCCTGCCCCAGCCCCCGCATCCTGATATTTGACCTGGGTGATCTGGTCACCCTAATCCCACCAGAAGTTAAAATAAGTAAGGGAGGGAAGGCATTACTAGAGGATATGGGCACTTTAGATACAGTACCTGGCATGTAGGAGAATTTCCACATCTGAGCCATGGAAGCAGAAATTGACTTTTCCCTTTACAGATTTATCTAATAGTCAGAAAGGGAATCTAGCACCTGCCTTTCAGATTGAACACTCTCAAAATTCAGGAGTGCTCAACCTCAGTTTAGGCTGCTGTTACTTCATTTCTTCCAAATCAAACATGCTGATCCACTGTAACTTGCTGTAGAAAAAGTAAGATAAAACTGAGCAACAAATGCTGGCATCTCCCCAGTGCTAACTAGGACTGCAATTGCTATTTTCAACAGCCATTACCATTTTTTTAGTTTTGTTTGTTTAGAAGGAAGACAGTAATATTGCATTAGCAAATTTCCCATAGAAATGAAGAGTGGAACAAAAGAATAACAAAGGCACCAAGTTTTCCTCATTTATAGAGGACAGTCTTATAATATGGATCCAGATATCAATCACACAAGGTGAAAATTGTTCCACTTTACTGCAATTCTGTAACCATGTGAGAACCAGTCCTGTCTGTGTTCTGTGTACATCAAAAAGTCTTACTGAATTCAGAAGTGCCTTGCTTTTGTGACTAATACTACCTGATCTTTTCAACTCTTGTAAGCAAAGCAGGTTTACATTTAGTAATTGGGTGGGAAGCCTCTCATTAGGTAATGTGAGACATTCCTGTTACAATAGTAAACCAGTGCAGCATAAAATGCACTTTGCTCCTAGAGTCTAGAATGGGGTCCTTTGCTTCTATACACAGCCCACTAAAAATAATGAAAAGATTCCCACTCACTTCAACAGGCTTTGGACAGAACTGGTTATATACAGAGTAATTCCACTGTCTTCACAGGGTCCTGGTCCCACAGCAGAGGGGGACCCTGTGAGCTTGTTGCAGAGCTGCTACGGAGGGAACCTCCTGGCACCCCAGGCTCTAAAATTACTCAGGCTGCACTTTCTGCCTGACTGTGTGCTAGCTGATGGGTGCAGGGGAATTGGTGGCTTCTGCTACAGGTGATGGACACCTCAGGTACTTAAAGCCATGGCCTAGAGGAGGGAAGCGCTTAACTGCAGAGTCTGTAGCTGCCTAGGGCCAGTGCTGAGGATTTAGAGTCCCTAGTGCCGTCATTGCAAGGTTCAAGCATGCTCAGTCTTGAAACTGCCACCCCTCCCTTGACTAGTAGCTGCAGCTATCTGAGTCTGGCCTCTAGCAGTTGGCCCCATGGCTATAGCTAGAGAAGCTGCAGGTGTCTCTGTAACTACTGAGAGCCATTAAGCTAGAGCAGATAAAGAAACTGGAATTAACCCCCAGGAACAGAGGTCACCAGTAGGAAAGGAATGTCAAGGAACTCAGGGAAAGAGGAAGCAAGTCAGGCTTGCAGTGGGAGAATAGCCCCAGCTGGTTGGGGAGCATGTCCAAAGTAGAAAGAAAACAAGCATGGGGAGAGGTCGTGGTAATCAGGTAGTAGATGAGCAGAGGGAGAAAGCCCTTGGGAATCTGAAGACACCAACCTAAGTCCTCACTTTGGGGAAATGGTGTTTGCAAGTGGCTTAATCAAATGGCAGGATGGGTGCCGAGGGAGGGATTTGTTAGAACTGGTCAGGTATCTGCTGGGTTTGGAACTTTGAGCTGAGACTGGGACCACATAGGGTGAAATAGGATGGTACTGGAGACATGGCTATAGAATGTCTGAATGAGGAAGGAGATAAATCTGTAGGGTGTTTCCCTGATCACTATGAAAGTTCTGCTCACTGTGGACACTGGTAAACCCACATAGGTGTACAGCTCAATGAGAAATGGGGGGGCTGAGGGAGCTGTGTATGGGAATGCATATAGTCATGTAGAGGTGTGTGATCAAAATGAAAGTCTCTGAGATTCGGTACCAGGTATACTATGGCACCAATGGCACTGCCACACCAAGCCCACACTCAGAGCCCACAATGGTTACATAGGGGCCCACAAATATGTTTGGTGCTGGAGCCCACAAAAAGTTAATCTGGCCCTGCTTCTAGCATTGATGGAATTGAAGGGCCAGAATCCATATGCTGTGTTTGTAACAACCTAATATAGATTGTCAGCTCTTTTTACCAGCCCAAAGTCCAGAGTTTGGTGAACAGGCCAGAGACCTAGTAAACAGTGAACAATATTGCTAAGAGAAGCAGAGCAGATGAAAGACACCTTTGCTTTTTGCTAAGATAAGGTTGGTCAGCAAAAAGCCAGGCAGGGAGCCGTAATTGGTGTATTTATCTGAAGTTGCAAACAAACCAAAGGAATGAAAGAGGCCTATACCTTTATCCATTCTTTCTGTAGAAAGATGTTCTCCCCACACATCAACCTTGAGTTTATGGAAAGGGTTCAAGCATGTCAGTATGAGATGACATTCTCCCTACTGCTTCCCACAGATACCAGTGCCTGCCTTAGAAACACAAATGAGCAACTGAAAAACAATCTTTATTGCCATGTACTTTTCATTTCTTTTTCTTTTCACTCCTAGGTATGTATCTGTTGGACAATCAAAAGGGCTACTTCATTCCTATGGACCCCAAATCAGATTTCAACATATATATATTTTATACTAATACACGTTTTATGCATTGTTTGAAGTACTAATTGTATGTTACTTGTTAACCTAAAACCATGGGTGGAGACATTATGTAATCTTTGATTAGCTACTGTGCTTATCTTGTCTTGCTGCTAGACCTATTCAGGGGGTTTGGACTACCTGCCCTGTCACTTTCCTCTGCCCATGGAAAATCCATGTAATCCTTTGTAATCCATTGATTGGCAGTGTCTGAGCCTAATAAGGAAGATGACACTTCACCAGCGCTATGCGTAATAAACCCACCTGCTTGATTCTACACGGTGTCTGTTTTGTGTTCCTTCAGAATAACCTGCTGGTTTAAGTCAAGTCTCTGGCTGCTTCCAAATCACTGGAAGGATCTCAGTCCCTTGGTTAAAATGCTCCATTAGTATAAGTCCATAGTCCAGAGGTTTGAGCAGGAAAGAGACACAATGGAGGTGTTTCTAGGGCTTTTTATAGCTTTTAGCCATGTGGAAGGAAACTCATTCTTTCAAACAAAGCCCTCAGCACAGCTAGTGGAAAATCAAAGGTGACAAAATAGTGTTTGGAGTCACATGGGCAAGTCACATGTTTAAGTGGAATTATGCATGGACATCGTAGGAAGTCGTTACCTATACCCCAGACTGAATGTTCACAGGACAGTCCATTGAGTGTAGATGAGCAAAGTGTCTTTTTGGTGAGCCACTTAATTTGCATAGTCCCTCCAAGATGTGCTGGCTAACTACCTTGTTTGTGTTACACCAGGAACAAACATTTGAAATTCAAGTATAGAGCCAGTATTCATAGCTTCAAATAAAAAAAAGATACATGCATACAAATAGCATAATCATATTCAGCTAATCATAACCTTTCCATAGACACCTTACTTGACAACCTTTGTACAAGATCTGTTGCAAATATATCACTGGCTGCAACAATGATCTATACAGTCATATTTTATTCAGATAACGTGACAACATGGTTAACAAAAACACTATATAATCTAACTAAAAGTCGCTGGTGGATAATCAGACTCTCAAGTTTCCTTGTAATAGAAACTCACTAATTAAATTGCTTAAGTTCAGGTGCACAACTGGTTTTCACAGTCTCTTGGGATAATCTGGTGATGGTTGTGCAGCAGTATCCTGAACAAGGAACAGTCAGCGCTAAAGAATATGCTCAGTCTGGAACCAAAGTTTCTCCCATTAAGTTGTTGAAATTAGGAGGTTCAATCGGAAGATCAGAAAGTCCTACTGGAACAACCCAGACTCTTGTATTAGTCAAAGCTATGACTGGTCCACACGCAATTTCTATAAAATACCATTAGATAGTTTTACCATGAACAAAACAGGTTCTATGCATTTTACTAGTTCACCAGGTACCCATTTCACTCCTCAACCATAGTTGTGCGTACACACTAAATCTCCAATTTGGAAAGAATAATGATGAGTCTCATGTCATTAGTCAATGTGCATAACTTGGGATTTGGCTAGACGTGAGGCAATACATCTTCAAGAAAATAGTTGTGGGTAACTCTTGGGTAGCAGCATGAGGTGTGGTCCTGTAGACAAGGAAGAAATTGTCCCATTTCTGCTGATGACTCAGAGTAGACAAGTTAGCTTTTAAAACATGCTTAAGTGTTTGTACAAATGGAGCAGAGTGTATGTCTAGGCACCTCTGAAATTCTTCATAACAGAATTGAGGTCCACTGTCACTCACCAACTGTGATTGGCACACTAAATTGGCTTAACAAGTACAAAGATGTCCAGTTGTTTTGGTAGCTGTAAACTATTGGCCATTTTGAATAGATGTTGACTATGACCAGAAACATACAACATTTTAAGGGTCTGTCAAAGTCCACGTGAATAAGTATCTGAGGCCACAACCAAAGGTGAAGATGAGCTGGGACAGGATCATGCTAATTTGTTGACTCATGGTACAGCACTGTGCCTTCTTCTCAATATATTTGTCTATCACTGGCCACTAGATATAAGCTATGGCCTTCAAGCATACAATGCCAAAATGATCTTTGTGAAGAGATTTCTAACCCAGAGATTGGAGTGTTTTCAGAATGATCACTCACATTCGTCATTGAACTGAGATGGAACACTTTGCCCAAAGTTTATGGGGGTTGATGGGAGCTTGGACATGGCAAGTGTGACAGCCCATCAGCATTGTTGTGCTGAGTCCCTCTATGGAATTGAATAGTACAGGAATGAGCTGAAAGCAATGCCGATCGTTACATATAAGCAGCAGCTAATAATGGAATTCCATGTTTCAATCCAAAGATTGAAAGTAAGGGGCAATTATCCATCAGCAAGATAAAATGTCTACCTTACAGATGGGTATGGAACTTCTGAATTCCAAGGATAATGCTGAGAGCTTCTCACTCTATAGTTCTTCTCAGGGGTAATGAGTGTTCATAATGCAAAGGAAATTGTTTTTTCTATGCTATTAGGCAAAATGTTGGAAATAACTTCACCAACTCCATATAGTAAAGCATCACATGCCAATTGCAATGATAGCGAAGCATCAGTGTGCATAAGAACTTTGGCTGATGTCAACAGTTTGTTTCCTTAAATGTGCAATCACACTCTAGTCCAATTCCATTGTTTCTTTGCTTATAAGATTTCACGTAAAGGTGCCAATACTGTCACAAGTTTAGGCAGAAATTTACTGTAGGGGTTACATTCATTCTTAAGACTGCTTAACTGTGACATGTTCCCTGGTGGAGCACTTGAAGAACTGTTTTCTCTTTTTCTGATGATTTCCTTAAGCCTGTGGCATCAATTACATGTCCAAGGTTTTCAACTGTAGGTTTGAAAAACTCACATTTGTCTTGATGTATTCTCAGTCCATGGTCTTCTAAAGGTTGCAAAACAGTGTCCAAATTTTGACCACAATCTTCTTGACTATTTCTTGTAACAGGGATGTCATCCAAATAGCACTGAACTCAATTCAGTTTCTTCGGGTCTCATGCATGGTTTTCTGGAACAGGGCAGGTGCCAATGGGATACCAAAATGCAACCTGTTGTAACAAAAGCATTTTTGTGTGTTGTTGTGAGCTATTTCCAAGATGTCAGCTCAAGCTCCAGTTGTAGGTATGCATTGAGCAAATCCTATTTCCTGAAAGAGTGTCCTCCACTAAGAGTAGCAAACAAATCTTTAATACAAAGTAGTGGATACTGATCTGCACATAAAACTGGATTTAGCATCTGTGATGGTGTATACAAACCCCACATTGGGCAACAAGGGGTTAAAGAGCTACGCTGGGCCCAGCCACATTCACCAACTGGAAGAGAAGATAAGACAGGCAGGGCCGGTGCAAGGATGTTTCGCGCCCTAGGCGAAACTTCCACCTTGCGCCCCCCGGCCCTGAGGTGCCCCCCCTCCGTGGCAGCTCCCCACCCTCTGCCCTGAGGCACCCCCCGTGCCCCAGCTCACCCCTGCTCTGTGCACGAGCACCCTGAGCACGCCGTGGATGCTTCACTTCTCCCTCGTCCCAGGCTTGCGGTGCCAATCAGCTTAAGTGCTGAAAGCCTGGGATGTGAGAGAAGTGAAGCAGCTACAGTATGGTAGGGGAGGAGGCAGGGCAGGGATGAGCTGGGGTGGGGAGTTCCCCTGTGTGCCGCCCCCCCCCCTTACTTTCTGCAGGCAGCCCTCCCCATGCTCCCCTGCCCCAGCTCCCTCTGCCTAAATGCCGGCGGCAACCAGGGCGAAGATCTGGCCACCACAGTCGCTGCTGAAGAAAATGGCGCCCCCCAAATCCCAGTGCCTCGCCTAAATGGTTGCACTGGCCCTACCTGCACTGCCCTCAGGCCCAGCTCAGTCCCTCTGCCAAAGAGCAGCACATGTGACACAAGCAGAGGCGTTCCCATAGGAGGCATCACCACAGAGCTGTGGGCTCATCTGCATGGCCTGCCTCAACCTAGGTGGAAGGGCCTGCTCCTGTCCCCAGTGCGAGTGGCTGATTCAGCCCAATAGTGCAGTTTGTTCACATCAGAGAAGTGCCATGGATGATCAACCTGAGTGTGGATTTTCTATAGCAGGTTGGGTTCCTGAGTCAGTGCAGGGACTGAGAGGGGAGGCTTTGCACCTCCCTGATGTGATGCTGAGGCAGGCAGGGGACAGAGAGGCCAGTATCAGGTCAGAGCAGCCTGTGGACAGCCCTAGCTTGCCATCCCTACTCCCACTGCCATAGTCCCTATAGGCATCACTGTACCAGGGGATCCCTATGGTGCAGGCCTGTATCTTCCTGCCCTTGATCTGCCCTGAAACATCCCATTTCAGAAGAATCTATGGGTTGGCACTGAGCCCCTGGTGCAATTCACCCAGGGGAGCCATGCAGCCCGTTGGTGCAGCAGCCCAGCTTCACCCTACTCTGGATACATAGCAGGTGCAAAGCGACTGCACAGGGGAGGAGAAGGAGCCTCCTTGGTTGAGTTCTCTTGAGCCTACCTCTCTCTATTTTCAAGAAAACCAGGAAATTCAAACACAAGACCCTTTGTAAAAACAGTTCAGGTGGCTGAGAGACAGCGACACAAAACCCAAATGCACAATGCTAGGAAACACAGCACAAAACCATTCACCTACATCCCTCCTCTTCTCTCTCTCACTCACACACTGCTCATTCCCCCAGCCAACCAGTCCTACTCAGCTATTGTCACCACAGTCAGACCCTTAACTCTACCTCCATGGAATGCCATGAAACAATGCTTACAGCTCCTGAACAAAAAGCTACATAAAGAAAATATGCATAGCAGAGATCAGCACATGCACCCTGCTCAGGACACATGACCAAAGGAGCCCCAGTGACATCAATCTAAAACTATTCATTACACCCCAAAAAATTCTATATAACAGCTGGAGCTTACAAGTCCTCTCATATGCTACCTGTCACCATTTACAAACAAAGTCACAGCACACAAACACTGCAATCTGTGCAATTATGACTTACCAAATTTCAGAACCCATCAAAAAGATTGAGATGTAATATTGCTTCACATAAACAAATATGTTACCCCACAAAATCAAAAATAACTTGGTTGGTGGCCTACAACTGTGAGATGAAGGTTCAATGTCTTGATATAACAATGCCAACTCCAAAATACTGCCACATTTACCTACTTCCACATATACTCTTATCATTGTGCAGATTTCCCATCTTAAATTCATACTGAACACATTCAAAATAAATGTTTATTTAAAAAAAATTCTTTAGGTGACACCTCTATTGGAAAAAATACTGGTAACATATTCTAGTTCACAATATTAAGATTACAAACAAAAAGGGACATGTAGTTGTGATTCTTGACACGTCCTAAACAGAAATGAAATGAAATATCCTATCTCCTAGAACTGGAAGGGACCTTGAAAGGTCATTGGGTCCAGCCCCCTGCCTTCACTAGCAGGCCCAAGTACTGATTTTGCCCCAGATCCTTACGTGGCTCTCTCAAGAATTGAACTCTCAAACCCTGGGTTTAGGAAGCCAATAGTGCTCAAACACTGAGCTATCCCTCCCACTCAAAAATACATCTGATGATCCAGATTCAAGCTAACCATGAGAAACACAGATTAATCCCATAGGAACACTGGCATTAAACAGGCCCTGTCTACAGGTGTGTTTTGATTTTGTAAACACTTCTCTGCTGGGCTAGCCTGGGGCTTACAGATGGCAGAGTTAAGGGTATCTGGGGGCCTGTGAGTGTGGATAAGTAGAGCAGCTTTTCTCTGGGAATGGATGATATCTGGGAACAGGGATGTGTGGGACTGATGTACCGAGATACATGGTGTTACACTGTGTTGTGTGTGTTCCAGTTTTGGATTGTTGTCCCTTAGCAACTTGTTCTCCTTGATGTTACCTTAACATTGCACACAACCCCTTAGCAACTTGTTTTTTACCACTGTAACCTGTGTCCCTGGGGACACCCCTAGGTGAGTCACCGCAGCAGGACTGACTCTGAAATCTCTGCTTCCCATGCATGAGCTGCTGCTCCCTGAGCTAAAAAACCCCACTGCTTGGCCAGGCTACAGCTCCTCAGCCTCCACCTCCGGCTCAGCCAGGCTGAGGGGAAAAAGCCTCAAGGGTGGGGATGGGTCACAGATCTCTGAACTAAGGTGGGAACCAGAGAGGTTCCCTACTGGTGCCAGGCCCGACCTGGGGCACTAGCACGGCCAGGCTGGGCACTTTGCTGGCTCCCTGGGCTGCTAGAGACTGGGAGCCAGGCCAGAAGGGGGACAGCCGCGGGGGTAGGTCCCTGCCAGCTGCCAGGACCCAGAACCGCGGAGGGGAAGGGACTACTCCTGGGCTCCCATCCAGCCGCCCCCGTGCTGGGGCTCCCCGCACGCGGCCCCCTTACCTCCTCCACCACCAGGACGGCGAAGTGCTCCAGGGAGGAGGCGGGCAGGTCCCCGTAGAGCAGCTCCCCGGGGCTGGGCGGGGCCAACAGCGGCCCGGGCCCCTTGCGCAGGAAGAACAGCGCCTTGCTGAGCCGGGGCTGGCGGGGAGCTTGGTGCTGAGTGCCAGCTGCCCCACCAGGCTCAGCGTCACCAGCAGTAGTGGCGGCTGCCCTGCGGCGCCCTCCAGGAAGCCCCGCAGCAGGGGCTGCGCCTTGGGGCTGCCCGCACAGCGGTCCCAGCGCTCCGGCTTCAGCTTCCGGCTCAGGACCACGCGCTCCCCGAGCAGCTGGACGTGGGGATCCGAGGTGGGGCCATCCCAGGAGCGGCGCCAGGGTTTTTGGTGCCCTGGGGGTGGATCCTTCTGCACTCCCAGTCTTCGGAGCACTTCGGAGGCAGGTCCCGGAGCGAATGAAGGACCTGCCGCAGAATTGCCGCCCCCCAAATCCTGGTGCCCTAGGCGACCACCTAGGTCGCCTAAATGGAAGCGCCGGCCCTGAAGACAGGGGAACAGCTCATTTGGTGACATGCCCTGGGGGAGAGTAGACTATGACTTGCAGCAGAGGAGAGCGGAGGGAAGGCAGAATGTCTCTCTAAACTGCCCCAAAGTATCTCCCTGAGGGAAAGGAAGGCCTGCTGCAGATACAGCCTAAGAGGGAAGCATTCACTTCTCCCCCTCATATGAATTCTGGATTTGGATAATCCCCTTTATTTTTTGTTTGAACTACACCAGTGCAGGAAAGCCCTAGGTCTGAGCTGGCCCAGGAAGGTGGGTCATACTGCAGGAGGAGGCAGTTGCTGCCCAAGAAAGAGAGTGACTTTGCTCTACGCAGCCACCAGAAGGAGCCTGGTGGTGAGCAAACAACCCTCATGCTGCCTTAACCCAGATGGCGACTTTCATAATTATACACAGGACAGCTCTACTGAATTGTTTACCTATAAGGGATTAATCAGTTCAATTAACCTAGTTGACACCTGGCCAGAAGGACCAATGGGGAAAGAAGATACTTTCAAATCTGGAGTGGGGGAGGTTTTGTCTGTGCTCTTTGTTTGTTTCCTCTCTGGATGGAGAGAAGGTTCAGGCAGGAAAAAAAGTTCTTCTGGAAACATACCTGAAATGAGCATCTAAGATTACAGAAATTGTAACTAAGGCAAGGAAATGCGCTAGATTATCTTTTGTTTTAATTTATGAATTTTCCCTATGCTAAGACTAATTTCATTCCTGCTTTGTAACTAGAAAGCAGAGTCAGAGAGAAATCCTCTGTGTTTTAAATCTTTTTATTTACCCGATAGAGTTACCTGCCATCCTGATTTTGCAGGTGTGATTCTTTTACCTTTTTTTAATAACATCCTTGTTTTAAGAACCTGATTGATTTTCAGTGTCCTAAAAACCAAGGTGTTTGGTTTTTACTCACATTGTAACCAATTGGTTAGTATGTTGTTCTCAAATCTCCCCAGGAAAGGGGGTGAAAGGGCTTGGGGGATATTTTGGGGAAATAGGGACTCCAAGTGGTCCATTTCCTGAATTTTTGTCTAAATCACTTGGTGGTGGCAGCAACTGTTTGGTTGCTTTGCCCTGCCCAGAGGGCTAATTCTCCAAGTATTGCTACCTGCCTCAGGCAGGAGGCTGCAGGGCTCTAGACTGATTATTGGTTTTGCCCCAGCCAAGAGGCTAAAGGGCTCTGGACTGTTTGCTTGTTTTGCCTGCCTGGAGGCTAGAGGCTATTTGTCTAAGTGACCCTGCCAGGGGGCCGAGACCCACTTGGCTGAAATTCCCCACTTAATGGGAGGATCCCGACAATGGGATGACAGAGTGTACCAACCCAGCACTGAGCCGACAGGGGTACCCTAGCTGGACGCAGGGCCCCCGTCACAGTTGTAATGTTTCTTTTTTACCTCAAAGAAGTTTCAGTTGTTTCCTGGTGCCTCTGGTGGTTTTCCATTGATAGTTTTGGGAGATACAAGGCTGGTCAATGAATTGAGCCTTGCTTTCCCTCACCGGCTGGTTGGGGAGGAGTGACAACTCCCATTTGCTTGGATGCACCATCCCTGAAGCCCATTTCCTCTTGATAAGTAATTTCACTCCAAGTCCATAAAGAATACTTTCAATATAAAAACATTGTTCCTTAAATATTACCCATATGTACATCTCGTAATGATTATGAGTCTTGGACAAGTTGTGAGCTTTTGGTAGATACCTCACATATCTCTATGGATAAATATACTGCAAAATATGAGTTTTGGTATAATGAGCTTATCAGGTCTGAGGTGAGAGCTGTTTCCAAAGCATTGGGGACCCTTTGAAAAAGGATCTCTGTGTTAAAGATGGGGTGAATTTATTCATAGGGTCAGCTAAAATATCTCAAAGATGGACAGTCTTTGAGGAGCTGTGGGTAGGATTATCCCATAGAAAGGATAACATAATTTGTACACTGGTGAGATCATGTTAGGAAGGGATAAGCTTGAGAAACAGAGAACAGCAACAGAGGGGGAACTTAAAATTAATTCCTTGTTTTCTTCCTGCTCCTAGTCAAATTCTTAGACCAGCAAGGTAAAGAAGACAGGAGAACATTGTTTTTATTTTATTTAGATGGAATAGGAGGGGATATTGCAAAAAAAGCTATACTTCATGTTGTGTTTTTATACTTACAATCAGACTAAACATCAAGCAGTGGATTCAGATTGATTGGCCTGTCATTTTCCTCACCAACCAAAACTGGTAACTTCAACATTACAACTCTTTGGTGCAGGAGCTTCTGTCACCACAAGCAGTAATGAATTTTGCATTAACATTTTGCATCAGAGACTTATTCATAGGTTAAAAGACTTTACACACAGAAATCTACAGACAATTATTTTGCATAGCAGAAAAATTTGGATTTGGCTGTTATCTATCCACTTAGAAACATTTGTTGTCAATTATTGGGGAGGGGGGAGCAATTAATAGGTTTTATTTTCTCTAATAAGATCATTCCATTTGTTGATGTTTTGCCTTTTCTCCAGTGCTGATTACACTAAGCTATGTGCACCAAAATATTTAATCCTCAGTTATTTTTGAGTAATAATTTAAAGTGAATTCATAGCTATTATTGTAACAAGAGGCAGGCAGATTGGCAATAGGGTTTGTTGATTTTTTTTTCTTTTTAATTGGGGAACCTGAATGCGTACACTCACAAACTGCTAACACTGAGCTTATTAACATGGAGTGCTTTTCCTGAACTTTGTTCATTTTGCATTAGGATTCCCTAGAAAGATGGAGGAGGCTCCCTGCACTCACAAACAAGAAAATATGCCAGAGCATGTCAATAACATTCAGAATCAACTTATTTATAACCTTCCAGCTGTATTTTTCAAATACAACTTTTAGTTTTTACTCAGTGAAAGGGAAAAAGATTCTTTATCATGCCGTAGCTGCTGAAGATTATGGAGTTATATTACTTGACCTAAGGAATGATTCTTATCCCACTGATGCCAGTGGAAACAGCACTGAAAGTCTTATTATTACCAAGCCCCTCCTCTTAACTATCCATTTGACTTACTGCATTGGAATTACTTTCAGATTTTAAAAGTCAGTGCACATATTTTTATATGCCCTACAGATGGAAGAGAAATATCCTCAAAATGTTCATACTGCCTAAAATTAGCTACCTAAATAAGAGACCTGAGGTGAGATTCTCTATAGCACCTTTTACAAGCACCGTACAAAACTCATGGCCCAAAGGGTTTTGGGGTGGGGGTGGGGGGTAAAGTGAATTGAAATACATCTTTTTGTGCCCTCCCAATCCTTGACTGCTCCTGACTGGAGAGGCCCCTAGTGAAGCTTAGACAGCTCTGGCAACCTGTCTTCCCCAGTAGCCCAAGGGCTATCCCCCTTAGAAATAAAGTAACTATTGTTTTGAAACCATGCGCTCTTTGTTAATTAAAAAAAATGAGATAATGGACCAGGTAGCCCGGGTGGGAGAAGAGGGAAGGACAGGGCCACATTGTTTATTGTAGCCACACTAAATATCAAACTGTTTGAATGACAGCCTTCTGCTGCTTGGGCCATCCTCTGGAGTGGAGTGGCTGGGTGCCCAGAGTTTCCCTCCCCGTGTTCTTGGGCATCTGGGTGAGGAGGTTATGGAACATGGGGAGGATGTACAGTGGATGCAGCGGGGGTCTGTGCTCTTGTTGGCTTTCCTGTAGCTCCAACAGATGCTTTATCATGTCTGTTTGCTCCCCCATTAGCCTCAGCATCACTTCCTGCCTCCGCTCTTCACACTCACTGAATTCTTTTCTGGTCTCTGCCACTGAATACCTCCATGCATTAAGCTGTGCCCTATCAGTGTGGGAGGACTGTATAAGCTTGGAAAACATGTCATTGCAAGGCGTTTTTTTGGCCTTCTAATCTGTGATAACCTCAGGGACGGAGATGATAGGGGGAGCATACAAACATTTGCACCTGCGGAGGAATAAAAAGGGAGAGTAAAATTTGATACATTTCTGAGAACAAAAGGGAGACTCTTTCACAGTGAATGAAGCAATTCACAGCAGACAGCACATGTGCTTTAGGTACAAGGTCACAATTTGCCTTTTATATTGAGCACCTGCCAGTACGGTGACACATCACACACAACTGGGCAACAGAATTCAGGTTCCAGGAAGCCATGCTAAGCCAAAGGGTACGCAAGGTTGGCTTCTTACGCCTTCATAACATATGGGAATGGTTTCAAATTGCAGTGCCCTCCTTTTCTAGAGCAAGCAATGGATTTCACATTTAAAAGGAGGGGCTATGGTTTTTGGGTGGATGTGCAGCACACCCCTCCCTCCACCCCTCCACATGGCTATTCTAAAGGATGATCGCTTTTAGTCAAGCGCAGACAGCCCAGCATGAAAGGGGTCCTTTTACTGTTCCCTTACAAAAATTCCCCTATTTCAATCAGGTGACCATGAATGAGATCACTTTACTGAGGCTAACACAGAAAGATAAAGACTGAATGCTGCTTGAATGTGACCAAAACCCAGGACTATTCACTGCCATGCTTTGTCCCCCTTCCCCTTCCACTCATTTCCTTCCAGACTTCCAGCTCCTACTCATGAGGCTGGCAGGTATGGTCAGTTACTAGGCAAACATAGGGTGGTTTATGCTGCAATGATTCCAGACTACTTGCTACTGGCTTGATGTGATAAAGTGTCCTACCATGGAGGATGAAATAAGGCAGCCCTCCCCAGAAACCTTCTGCAGAGGCTTTCAGAGTACCTCCAGGACAGCTTCATGGAGATGTCCCTGGAGGATTCCTGCTCCATCCCCAGATATGTAAACAGACTTTTCCGGTAGCTGTACTGGCTGCAAATGCATCCCAATTCTTCAGGGCAAATCAAACATTAAACACTATTGCTTTTAAACCCTGTACTGTAGTTACAAATGTGCACTCACCAGAGGTGCCTTCTCCAGCTTCAGGGTCCAGGAACCTACCTTGGGAGGGTATTGGCTCCAGGGTGATGAAAAGGCCCTGGCTGCCGGGGAGAACGGATTCACCGCTTGCGTGCTGTGCATTCCCATCCTCCTCCTCTTCCACAAAACCCTCTTTCCTGTTGCAAGAGACTCCTCCGTTGCAGGTGTCCACCGACAGTGGTGGGATAGTGGTAGGGTGCCCCCTAGAATGCCATGCAGCTGATCACAGAAGCGACATGTATGCGGCTCTGACCCAGAGCAACTGTTTGCCTCCTTTGCCTTTTGTTAGGCTTGCCTGAGCTCCTTAACTTTCATGCAGAACTGCTGTGTGTCCCTAAGAATAAGAACATAAGAACGGCCATACCGGGTCAGACCAAAGGTCCATCTAGCCCAGTATCTGTCTACTGACAGTGACCAATGCCAGGTACCCCAGAGGGAGTGAACCTAACAGGCAATGATCAAGTGATCTCTCTCCTGCCATCTTTCTCCATTCTCTGATGAACAGAGGCTAGGGACACCATTTTTCCCCTTCCTGGCTAATAGCCATTTATGGACTTAACCACCATGAATTTATCCAGTTCCCTTTTAAACATTGTTATAGTCCCAGCCTTCACAACCTCCTCAGGTAAGGAGTTCCACAAGTTGACTGTGCGTTGTGTGAAAAGACTTCCCTTTATTTGTTTTAACTGCTACCTATAATTCATTTTGTGACCCTAGTTCTTGTTATATGGGAATAAGTAAATAACTTTTCCTATTCACTTTCTCAACATCACACATGATTTTATATACCTCTTATCATATCCCCCTTAGTCTCTCTTTCCAATATGAAGAAGCCTAGCCTCTTTAATCTTTCCTATATGGACCCTCTCCAAACCCCTAATCATTTTAGTTGCCCTTTTCTTGAAACTTTCTAGTGCTAGAATATCTTTTTTGAGGTGAGACCACATCTGTATGCAGTATTCGAGATGTGGGCGTACCATGGATTTATATAAGGGCATAAATATTCTCAGTCTTATTTCTCTATCCCCTTTTTTAATGATTCCTAAACATCTTTGTTTTCTTTTTTGACCACCTCTGCACACTGCATGGACATCTTCAGAGAACTATCCATGATGACGCCAAGATCTTTTTCCTGACTCATTTTAGCTAAATTAGCCCCATCATATTGTATGTATAGTGTTGGGTTATTTTTTCCAATGTGCATACTTTACATTTATCCACATTAAATTTCATTTGCCATTTTGTTGTCCAATCACTTAGTTTTGTGAGATCTTTTTGAAGTTCTTCACAATCTGCTTTGGTCTTAACTATCTTGAGTAGTTTCATATCATCTGCAAACTTTGCCACTTCACTGTTTACCCCTTTCTCCAGATCATTTATGATAAATTGAATAGGATTGGTCCTGACTGCCCTTGGGACACATAGTTACCCTCTCCATTCTGAGAATTTACCATTTATCCTACCTTTGTTCCCTGTCTTTTAGCCAGTTTCTCAATCCATGAAAGGACCTTCCCTTTTATCCCATGACAGCTTAATTTACTAGAGCTTTGGTGAGGACTTGTCAAGGCTTTCAGGAAATCTAAGTACACTATGTCCACTGGATCCCCCTTGTTCACATGTTTGTTGACCCCTTCAAAGAACTCTAATGGATTAGTAAGACACGATTTCCTTTACAGAAACCATGTTGACTATTGCTCAACAGTTTAATATTTTCTATGTGTCTGACAATTTATTCTTAACTACTGTTTCGACTAATTTGCCTGGTACCGACGTTAGACTTACCGGTTGTGTAATTCCAGGATCACCTCTAAGAGCCCTTTTTTAATATTGGCGTACATTAGTACTTCCAGTCATTGGGTACTGAGCCGATTTAAAGGACAGGTTACAAACCTTGTTATAGTTTCTGCACTTCACATTTGAGTTCTTTCAGAACCTTGGGTGAATTGTCATTCTGGTCCGGTGACTTGTTAATGTTGAGTTTATCAATTAATTCCAAAACCTCCTCTAGTGACACTTCAATCTGTGACAGTTCCTCAGATTTGTCACCTACAAAAGCCAGCTCAGGTTTAGGAATCTCCCTAACATCCTCAGCCGTGAAGACTGAAGCAAAGAATCCATTTAGTTTCTCCGTTGTAGTTTAGTTTCTCCCTGTTGTAGTCTCTGTCCATCATGCCCTGTGAGATTTTGGCAAATATATTTGCATTTCTTCTTTTTGAGAAGAATATATTTGCATTTCTTCTCCCCATACAGCAATCAGATCCAGTGTCTCCCTTTTGGTTCATGCTGGAGCTCGTTTGCGATCCTGGGGGGACTGCATGGTCACCTGTGCTGCTGAGCTCACCACGCTGACCAAGCAGGAAATGAAATTCAAAAGTTCCCAGGGCTTTTCCTGTGTAGCTGGCTAGTGCATTGGAGTTCAAAGTTCTGTCCAAAGCGGTCACAATGGAACACTCTGGGATAGCTCCCGGAGGCCAATACCGACAATTTGTGTCCGCACTACCCCAAATTTGACCCAGCCAGGTCGATTTTAGTGCTACTCCCCTTGTCGGGGAGGAGTACAGAAATTGTTTTAAGAGTCCTTTAGGTCAACAGAACGGGATTGGTTGTGTGGAAGCATTCATTTTTAAATTGATCTAACGTGGCTAAATTCAACCTACCCTTTTAGTGTAGACTGGGCCTAAGAGTTATAGCACTGCTCAGAATCTCCTTAGTGCTGCTTTCTTGACATGTCCCATTCAGCCCCCTTAGCTCTGACCACATCAAGTCCCCAACAGAAGGGCTTTGGAGGGGCTCTTCAGATGGCAGCTTTTATGACTGTCCTTCAGTGCCCGTGCTGTGGGAATCACTCCCAGACGAACACAGGCCATTTAGAGCTCCTTTAAACCACTCAGGCACCTTTGCCTGGCAAAAAAGGGCCAGAGCAGGAGTCAGAATCTCATTCCTGATTTTCTGAGGTGCTAAGCATTTAACACAGTGAAGTAACTGGGAACTGTGGGTGCTCAGCACCTCTGAAAATGAGAACGTTATTTAGATGTCTAAGTAATTGAGCTGTTAGGAAATGTATTTTATTGTCTGCAAAAAACTTTGAAGGAAAATGAATTTCTTTTGCTGAATACTTTTCATGAATTTTTTTTTTTTTTAGTTTTTCAGTGAAAACCCAGAACAATTCTATGAAAACTGAAATTTTCTCAAGAAAACGTTTTGTTAAAAAAGGCATTTGTCATTTAAAAAAATGAAATTTTAGATTTAGGAGCCTAGCTTTAAGCACCCAATTTTTAAAACTTTGGCCTATAAATGTATAGGTCAAGATTTTCTAAAATAACCAGGGGGCTTCCCCTGATACTTCAGAAGTATCTGATTTTCAGGAAGTATTGAGCATCCATCTTCTAAGGATTAGGTCCTTTTAATATCTCTCAAGATGATCACCCACAAATTGAGCTATTTAAGTCACTATTTACTTTTGGAAATCTTGTCCATTTATGTATATACATTCGATTTAGATTCTTATACTGCTCTCATCACTGTATCTGAATATTGTCCAGAAGTGCATTAAGTGACATGAGTAAATGTATCACGTGGTTTATTCTTACCCTTTTCTTATTCTTATCCCATTCTACCCTTACCCTTTCCCCTGGGAAAAATTGTGTGTTCAGTATTTTGGTAGGGTTATTTATTTTTACATTTTTGTTTATGTATATACTGCTGTGATCTTATTTTAGAGAAGACAGTTTCAAAGAAGTGTCCCTTGCACTTAAAACAGAAAGTGAAGTTTGTGATAGTCCTTGATTCCTGGGGGAGTTTAGTCTGGTCTCAGACTGGCCCTCAAGAAAGCTTTGTCTCCAGTAAAGATGAGGTTTACCCTTGGGTAGAAAGTTTCATTGTGCCTCAGGAGAGGATTTTTTTGACCATGGTCTTCATCCCAGAGTTTTTGGGGATCTTTTAGATATCTTGAGTCCAGGCCATTATATGTATAAGGACCAACAATTGGAAAAGTATATGCAGAGATACATGCAAAAATACATACATTATATTGCTGTTATGTTACCAGAAAAAAATAAATAATTTACACCTGTACAACTGTTTAATTCCACCCCAAAGCACCATGGAGGCAAATGTTGAAAAATCTGATAGATTCAGAAAAATGAATGGAATATGAGAGAACTGAATTTACCTCAAGCAGTGAACTTGTGAAGGATAAGGGTATTATTTCAGTTAGGCTTAATATAAAAAGTGAATGGACAGCACTCTGAGAAACAAATTTGGCTCATTTTCTCCAACACCTCAATAATAGCTGAGAAACATAAGTTAGGTCAAACGCAGGGAGCTCTAATATTGTTGCTATTTCGACCAAATACAAAAGATGTTTGCTAAAGGGTTAGATCCTGCGAATCTCAGTCAGACAAAGCTTCCAATAACTTGAGACCAAAGTCCAAAATGAGCTACCAGCAGGATGATGCAAATTTTTGGTCTTAGATTTCAGCATCAATAGGGTATTAATGAGCTGGCTGAAAGCTGAAAATTCCACACTGAGCTCTTCAGTTGCTTTCTCATATGGTCTCAGCAATCAGAAAAATGCTTCCAAAAGACAGCAGCTTCAGATGCCTACTGATGTCAACTTATTCTATTTGCTTGGCATTAAATAAATGTTTTTGCTCTGGTACCTTTTACAGCATATGAAAGGAAGACTTCCACTGTGTTGCAATATTTGTTGATTGTCTTTGACATTAATCTGACCCCAATAAAAATTTAGTTAGGAAATGCACCTGAGCAAATGTAACTATCAATGCTGTCATTAATCAATACATTTCTGTGACTAATTCTTACCGAAGATGCAGACACACTAATTGACCTGAATAGGAGATCTACTGCAGTTTTATTGGATATAAAATAAAGAGTAGTTCTTGCAGCAAGGGGGAGCTGCACCCAGTTTCCTCATTGTAGACTTCTTCTTGTACCAGTTGGTCATTAAGAATATCCCCAAGCCTGACGTTTGGTCAGTCTATGGACTGATGTGCTGTACAATTTAGCAAGACCTGGTCCATAGGCCAGGCAACATGTTATTCTCATAAAGCATTTATTAATTTCTATGTGCATTCGAAATAAAATGAGCTGGATATTCAGAAAATTGTTTTCATTCTTCTTCACTGTGGAAAAGAATGCACAATTAGGCAGTGTCAGGTTTTGGCAGCTGAATTACCAAGTTCCTGAAATAAGAAAAAAAAATAGAGGGGACATTGGAGACATGGTATAAATTTAAGAGATTGCATTTTTTATTAGCATCTATGGTGTTTCTGTATTTTTCCAGCTCTAAGTCTTCTGCAATGATTTTCAATGGAAGTAGGGTTTGGCTCTGTACGATAGCAGGACTCCTTCAAAAACGTTGCTTAGTGTGTGGCAAGGGACAGAGATCTGGGATAGATCCAGATGTGAATTGCCATGGGTCCATTGCAATTAATGGTGCTATGACAATTTACATCAGCTGAAGATCTGTCTCCTTTGATAGTCATAGCAATGGAATCAGGATGGAGAGTTCAAGACAACACATTGTCAGTAAGAGCACAGTTACATTTGCCCACATGCTCTAAACATGTAATAAATTTGTTACAAATTACTTTTGTGATATATATGTACATTTAGAAGAAACTGAGAGTAGTGAACATATTAGCAGCATAGGGTTATAAAAGCAAAACATTATCAAGCTATTTCTTGAATTCAATGTCTATAAACTGCAAATCTCTGCAAAAAAATGTCTATAGTATGCATCAGTTGTCAGAAAAGGTGAAATGAATCAAAACAGCCATTAACACTGAAAGTGTAGATCACATATTTTAACTGAAGCACAAAAATCAGGCAAATAGGGGAAATAGTTTTTAAATCTTTACACTTTTAAAGATTAAGAATGTTGTGCCCTCAGCAAAATCTAGTTGTTAAATTGTGGATGCAACTGATGTCACTGTTATTTGTATGCAAACTTATGCCTAAGCATTGGATTGTCCCTGTAAATGGGGACATCTAAATACGATAATGTAAAAATAGAGGCAAGGCTAAGGACCTTTTAACAATGTGACTCCTTTTAATGCTTTCTATCTTTAAAGCCACTAGTTTTAATATGGAGCACTGAAGGCTAAATATATGTTACACGAACAGTGTTCCTACCCCATTTAGTAAGCAGGGATTGGGAACAGTTTGAAAAAGAAATGTTAATGGAGCTTTCACGTTAGCTGACGAAATGCGATATGAAAGATGTGGTGTCTCCTTTTAACTACCTGTGCAAGTAGGGAACCTGAATCAGATGCATACAAAATTATTCTTGCTTCTAAACATTTCCAGCCACCAGTAAAGAAAGAACAATAGACTTAGTGATTAGTGACGCTACTAATCTCGTAATGACAAAGGAAGCTTTATCCTGATTTGTTTGTTTACTTATTTTAAGCTGTTTTCTATTACTAGTACAATTCCATTGAGCTTACAGTATGATTTAACATTATGTGAACTCTTCCTTTGAAAGGTTTCTATAAAATGAGTTCTGCAGCATTATAAATGGCCCATCTCTGGCTCAACTTTATGCATAATTCAGAACCATTAGCACAGATTGAGAACTAGGTCACTTCTTCATTAATGCTTTAACAGAACTCTAGTGGACTGTATTCTTCTTTTGAACAGGTGATCAGTGGGATCTCTATTAGATACAGACAGGAGGAATCTGATGAAAGGAAGTTTACATAAGCTTCCAAACAAGCTAAACTTGCCAGGGAAAAGCACCTCAGTGTTTCCCATACCTACTTGCCTTATTTTGATATGCAGACTATTTACGATAGGTGACAGTATGCAGGGGTTGCAACTCCTGTTATTATCTTTGCTTGACAATTTCCCTTGCAAGACTTAGTTTTCATTTGCTTATGAAAACTTGCACTGCAATTTTTCATGATTGGTTCTGCCTAAGGTGGATTTTTTAAAAAGAAAATGTCAGTAAAAATGGGTCAGCTGTTTCTCAGAATGAGGTATGGGGAAAATACCTTGATTTACCCATGTTAAAGAAGTTCTTCATGTTTGAAGCAGGAACATGAAATTTGGCCTAGGGGGAGAAAAGGGTGTTAGGGATCTGCCTTCTTTTTTCAGGAAAATCCAACCAAATTTGGCCAAGTTGTGAGCCTCAGAAAATTGCTGTTTGACAAGTCTCAGCTGATCATATGCAATGTGGCAACTAAATTCTACAAAGATTCCGTTTGCACTGAGCATGCTCCATCCTGCTACAGCTTCTATGAAGTGACCAGACTGTGCACGATCCATCCCCCTACAGAGTGACTCAGCATCCCCCACACTGCAGTGACAGGCCAGCGTTTTCTCTGTGATTGCTCCTCCTGGGAACCAGGTCTGTGATGCTAGGCACAGGAACTCAGAGCAAAGAGACTGTCCTGTGCTCTTAGTGACTCCCTGCTGTCAGTGAAAAGGTTAAGACGGAAACAGCCTGGTTCAAATCCACAAGTTGAAGATCTGGCCTGGGCTGGATAGGGACTGGGTAAAGGATGGGACTGGGAGATGGAGGAACTGATATGAGACTAATGGAGAGCATGGGCAGGGACTGAGATGTGAAGCCAAAGGGCTTGGGGACTGGGATAAGGACAGGTGACAAGTCAGAAAGGTCCAGGCTTCAGGCAGGGACAGGGGCAGAAGATCTGTAACCACTACACACACTCCCCTCAACAACTGGAGTAGAACCCAGGATTCTTAAATCTGAACATTCCTCTGCTGTGAAACCCAATGGCCAAATGTGTGCCTCATTTTCCTCTAGTGGTGAGACCACATAGAGGATGATAACCTACTGCCACTATCAGTTCTCCATTAGCTCAAGTGGTAGAGGTCTATGCTGTGGATCTAAAGTTTCTGAACATGTTGGTGATGCGTGATGTGTGTGTGGGGGGGGTCAGTATTGTTCCATAAAATAGGATTTTTTTCAATTTGCTTTTTTAAAACCTTAGAAATTACATACAAAAGCTACATTAAAATAATGTTAATATTGTGAAGACAAGCACTCAGAAGTTAGGAAATGCCAGAATTGAGACAGCCTTAGAGTTTTGTAAAGTTTTTAAATGAATAATGTCTTTGGTTTCATTGAGAGTATTTGCATGAGCAAAATTAGCAAGATTTGGCCTTGAATGTTATATAGATATGCTGGAACAAATTAATACCTGGAGTAAACCCACTGAAGTTTATGAGGATTCATCAAGGATGAATATGGCTTATTTATGTGTGTGTGTGAGATTAATTTTCCTCTTTTATGAATGCATTGTAAACAAAATCTTTAATGCTTAATGCCTGAAACCTGGCAAACTGGAGCACAATAGTATATTTGCTATATATAATGTTAGTCTTTAAAAACAAACTTTTCACTCAATTCACTAAAACATCAAGGGGCAAAGTTGCTTGCTTTATACACACAAGAAGACTAAACAGGATTTGGCCCATCATTATGGAGATATTGGCTAGGGACCCTTCCATCCCCCACTGAAATCAATAACAACAGGATTGGGCCTTCCGTCAAACATCTAAAATACCATATTAAGATGTAAGTCCAAGTGAACTTTAACAGAGTCTGAACTAGTACAGCTTGAACCTTCTTACAAGCCCTTTGCTATGAAAATTACACTATCTTAGAGTCAAGATTCCCTTAGACTTCCTAGGGTCACCAGCTCTTTCATTTATGCCAGATTTTCAGCCATCCACAATACACCCTGGTCTCTTCTAGTTCCTGGTCACCTAGCCCAGACCCATGGCCTATAGAGAGTGTCACAGATCTTCTTGAGTGTCCCCTGCAGGGCACCCACCAAACTGCTGTGAAAAGATCCAGACGCTGGGTCCCTGAGTCCTTTAAACCATTGTCCCAGTCTTGAGATCCTTAGGCACACTTTTGGGACACAGACGGTTCATCTAGCATCTAAAAATAAAATGACACTGATATTCAGCAAAATTGTTTTCACTGTCTTTTCACCCCACCCAAAGAGCAAGAACCTGCTGTTCACTTATCTAGTCCCTGATCTCAGTGCTGACCCTTCAGACTCCCCCGTCACTTAAACCTCATCAGCAACTAAAACTTAATGACGATACGCTATGTCACTCAGCGGTGTGAGCAAGATTCCCCTATTCCTCACCATGAGGAAGGCTGGTCCACTAGCTAGGAAGCTAGCTTGAATTTCAGAGATTTGGGTTCAATGCTTAGGTCTTCCACAGACTTCCTGTGTGGTTTTGGGAAAGCTGTTTTACAGATGGAAATTTGAGGAACTTAAGTATCTTTTAAAAATCTGGCACTAGTCTCTCTGTGCTTCATTTTCCCATCTGTAAAATGAGGATACTAGGATTTCCCTACCTTACAAGGTGTGAAGAGAAATACATTTGAGACTGAGATGCACTTGGGTACTATGGTAATGGGGTCTTTATAAGCTGCCTTTCTGTAACAGGAGTTCTGGCTCTCATTGCTCGCTCTGTGTGGTGTTCCTAGACCTGCTGAGCAACACCTCCCACTCATAGCTGTGTGGATGCATTTTCCTTCTTATCTGAAGATGGTGATACACTAAAGCATTTGAAAGAAACTAAAGTTTCCACATTCCTGGTAACACCTTTCAATTTGTAAAGGAGGAAGATATTTCAAAACTTTATTTCAAGACAACGTTTATCTCCAAACTTTCATTTTAAAATTACTCTGGAACACAGAATAAGTTTAAAATCTCCCCAAAATGTGGACTTCATTTCTAAAAATTCTGTGTTAGTAATCCTTTCTTCTTCTTCTTCTTCGTCTTCTTCGTCTTCCAGAAAATCATTCTCAGTGCTGGGAAGCAGGAATCTATTGAGATGGAGATGTCACACAAGCAGTGTTCAGTCACGGCATGTGGCATCTCTGCCTTCACCTAAGCAGAACACAAGATAACATGACATAGGTAATTGTAAGATAGTGAGAACATACATCTTTGTTTCTCAGAAACCCCATCTCCATTTGGATTGAAGTCATTTTTTATCACACATTTTAATCTGAGGTTCCGAAGATGGAAGATTGCTTCGTAGGCCTTAAAGCACAGTCACCTTCATGTCACTTTTTCTTGGTGAATGTTACAATATCAAATTGCTGTTTTCCTATCACCTTTCAGATTTATCTCCTGATCACTGGTATTCTGTGAAGGTACCATGCTGTCATTTCAGTACAGAAAAGAAAAATCTTCAAGTGGCAAAGGGATAATTTATTGAAAACATTCCTTCCTGTTACCTTCTTGTTATCTCTTTTTTTCCAGAGCCACTGCCCTGCTCCTTATTTGATTGTATTTTCATTTGTTCACTCTGTCATGTTTGTCCTCAAAGATGTATTTTAGGAATCTGTTCCAAAGGTTTATTTACAACGGACTTTAGCCTTCACCCTACTCACTATTTAGCTTCATTTCCACTGCACAATCTACATGCTGTAGACGTGAATGTATTGCTCATAGATTGTTTAATGTTAATGGGAAAATTGTCACACTGGAGGATTTCCTTATGGTTTTGCTTGTCAGGTAAGACTGACACTCCCCGAATCATTGCTCTTAGTGCAGATACTTCATTGACAGGAGAAGTATCCAATTTATCTCTTACCACAAGACCCTTTGTTAAAGATTTTGGAAGGCTTAGTGGTATATATTTTTCCTAAATGCTATCTTTACTCAATTTATTTCCAGTTATACAGTGTTGTCTTGGAATTGCTTTTTGGCACTGATATACTACTAAGGTAGAAAATAAAGTGGCCCATAGCCTTTATATTCTGGCCTTTAAATGTTTTCTTCCTGGAGCAGTTTGTTCTGCATATACACCTCTACCCCCATATAATGCTGTCTTCGGGAGCCAAAAAATCTTACCATGTTACAGGTGAAACCGCATTATATCGAACTTGCTTTGATCCGCCAGAGTGTGCAGCCCCCCCTTGAGCACTGCTTTATCGCATTCTATCCAAATTTGTGTTATATTGGGTCACATTATATCAGGATAGAGGTGTGTGTGTGTATTTTTATGACTGATACTATATACAGAACTGCCAGCAGGTATATGGTGCCTTACTAACAGCAGCAAAAAAAGCATTGGCAGCATATTCTTTAAATTCTCATGACAATTTCTGTTTGCCAAAATGGAAGGCCTAATAAAGACTGGAGTGGCAGTGGATGTTTTCTATTATTTTATTTCTTTGCAATTTAGACTTACATTTCTTTCCTTATTTTTTCTCTTGTATTTTACAACAAATAGATGTTGTCAGGCCCTCAATCTGTTTTTTCTGCTGTTTCTCCTGAGTTATCTTTTCTTGTATCTCTCTCTTTCTACCATTTTTTCATAAAAGTCCATTTATATCCAGGGTATATTGCATGTACAGTTCTCTATGGCACATACATTTTTCTGGGGCAGCTAATTCCATTAATCATTTTTCTTTCTGCAATATTTGTGATCCTGATACTTCTCCTCTACTCCTTCCTCACATAGACACCTTAACCTCTTCTTCCCATACAGCATCCTAAAACCAAATCATACGCTGCACAATGATATACCTTGAAAATTGGTCTTTACCTATGTTACTTTATAGTTAATATTTTTAAGTGTGAACTGAAGAACAGGTGGTAGAATTAGAGAGAAAATGATAAGATGATAAAGGAATATATCATTTTAGGGGCAAGATTGTGGCTTTGAGCCACTGTTAGTGTTGAAAAAGGCTGAATAAGGAGAAGGCTGCCCATTGGCTTCCAGAAGCAGGTACAATGCCTACACAGCACTGGAACAGCATGACTTTGAGCCTTACGACAGGGTGTGTTCCTTCCACACTGGACCAGCTATGTTGCCAATGTGGAGATGGTAAGCCAATGCTGTGTTCTCGTCTCAGAGTTCAAGATTGGGATTGTCCCTGGCAGGGATATATGAAAGGGAAAGGAGAAAGATCTTTGTACCTTCTCCCCAGCCTGCCCCCTCTGGAGCACATGGGTAGAAGCAGGCACACTCTAGCTCACAGTGTACTGTATCTGTGATGTATTTAGGGGCTTTCTTTGCTTCTCCCTCCTTAAAAAGAGAGACCATATTAGTGCTTTGAGTAAGCTTCTACAAGGGAAATAAGGAATTTATTAAAGCCACATGTCTGCATTATCTAAAAAACATTACAGTAGCACTGTAGCTGTGGTACTGTCTGAGATGGATGATTGTGTATGTCAAATATCTGACACTCTGAGTTACGCAGGGAAAAGCACCTGTTATAAAACTACAGCACACGGTTCAAATTGGGCTGTCATTCAATAAACCTATGGTCAAAATCATTGCTGCCTTGTGGGTTAAGCTTTTTGGCTAAAGGCATGAGCTCCAATTTAAAAAAAAAAATGGTCTTCAATGGCCTTTGGATCAGGCCAGGTGTTTACAGACACCTCACAGTAGGGGAACATGTTTTTATAGGTTTATCCTTCCTCTTCACAGTATAGCATGAGAAGTGGCTTTTCTCTATATACTGTAACTTTAACTAGTCTCTCATTCATATGTCAAATATCCTTTTTATTAAGTATAACACATTAACACTATTTGATATTTAGAAAACAAACAAGTGGAGCAGAGAATTAAATCAACATGCTATAATTTGCTATTGTAACTCTAAACAAAGTGTCTTGTATGAAATTAAGATGAATTCAGCAAACAATTGTTGGAATATATGTTGGACTCCTCATAGCATGAGGAAAGGAAGAATAAATGAAAATGATGATTTCTGAAATTGCAATTTAGCAAGAAGTATTGTAATACATATGCTGGGGAATATGGTTCAGTAACAAAATGAATTAGTAAACCTCAAGAGAGTTTCTTTTAAATCAGTTGAGAGAATGGATACTTGTTAGAATGTATGGTCTCTGATTTCAGATAGTATGAAATTAATGTAAAATATTCTAAGTCCAGTATGTTGCTTAGAAATACAAAACTGCTGTATGGCAATATAATTTAGCATTAACCCTCAATTTTCAGACCTCTCCTTCCATTTGATTTTATAGGAAAATCTAAAATAAGTTAAAATTTTTAGGAATACAAATTTGCAGTGCAGGTAACAATGCAGAGCATACACTGAACACCTCTTTAGAAAGACTGGGTTTCTAGTTTTATTGTTTACTGTTTATTGTTTGTTGTTTTATTGTTTTTATTGTATAGTTTTAGTGTTTATCTTATTACTGCCCTCAGTAAGTTATTCATTGAGTGAAACATTTCCCTACCATGCACCTCGGTCCCTTTTATTTTCTGTTTGCAGCACATAATGTGGTCTGTAATATTTTGGCTATTGGGTTTAGTGTGTGGGTACTGGGTGCTGGCCTGTAATATAAAGGAGGTCAAACTAGATGATCCAGGAGGTCCCTTCCAGCCTTAATCTATATGACTCAAACTGTTCCTGAGGTGGCCTTCCCCAGCCAACATCACCAGTTTTGTGGGTTGTTCTGAGCAGCTGTGTGCTCCCACTAGAGCAAGGGTTGTATTGCCTTAACCTCTGTCTGCTTGGATATTCTGCCATTGGGAAAGTGCCATAAGTTATACTGGCAGAATCCAGTGTAACCCCAGACACAATCAGGCCATCGGTTATGTCAATAAACAATACTATGATGACCCTGTCCCCCCAGTTTCCATGCAACTAAAGGAAACCTCCTCTGAGTGAGGATTTTGGGGGAGCAAGAGCTACTGCGGTTGCACATGGCAGTAAGCAATCAGTACAGAATGTGCTGCCATGGGAATTAAGGGAGCAAGGTAAGACTTGTCAGGGCCCTTTACAGATGTCCTTGACCTCTACTGGATATCTCAACACATATAGCTCACAGATAAACCACAAGTCAGTGCTATTGAATTTGTGTGTGTGAATTCCTTGCTTCCTGGAGTGAACTGTCAGGCAGAAATTGCAATTCCAAACTTGTTTGAGGCGAGAACACAGACAGAGGTGATTTTCCTCCTAGATTTGATAAATATAGAAGACATGTTTTCACATTTTCAGTCTGGGATGCACATGGATACCTGAACAGCACTAATGATATCTACTTGTAATTTTAGTCACATAACACTTTTCATATTCAGTTCCCTCCTATAGCCCATTCATCACTCTCCTTCTTTGTCTTTATTAATATCTGGCTTCTCAGGTTTTTGCCCAATTTACTGTGAACAAATTTGCTATTTGCAGAAAACTTAGCCCAACATTTTTCATTCCTGTGTTTTTCTCCCTCATTGTCTTCATGTTTCCTTTCTCCTCTTCTTTTCTTTATACTATATTCTGATGAGGTCTCCCTTATTATTATCCTGGCATGTCATACCACTTGTTCTTTCATCTATTTGCCTGCTTACATCTCTTCCTTTGTCCTTCCTGTCATCTGTTGTCATAGTGTGCCCCAGACTACGCCTCCCTTATCTGTCTCCAACCTTCCTTCAAAACTTCTCTTCTCTCCCTTATTCTTAACCTTCATTCACCCATTGATCTAGCTCTCTGTTCTAATCATTACTCCATTTCTCTCCTCCCATTCCTGAACAGAATTCTTGGAGCAGGCTGCCTATTCTCCCTTACTTTACTCAGCATTCTATTTTTGATTTTTCCAATCCATTTTTAGTTTGGTCATTCTACTGAGACAGCCCCCACTGGGGTTATTAATGACTTGCTTGTGGCTAAATCCAAAAGTCTCACTTCTATTCTTGTCCCACATGACTTAGCTGCTTTTGACACTGTGGATCACTCATTTCCGTCATTGCCTCAGTATGTATAGATTTTATGACTCTCTACTTAAAGGTCGTTCATCTTCTCAAAGTCTTCTTACCATAATTCTTTCCTCTTCTTTTCACTTTCTGAATATTGTGCTATCCCCCCTCCCTTTGGGCTCCAATTCTTTGGAAACCTCTCCACTTCTTATTTTAAGTTCTGCAGCAAATTATTTCATTTAATAGAGGATTTATTGTGGTTGAATATAATTGTGTGATGGCTATGTTGAGGTAAAACGGGATCACGGCAGTATAAGGCTGGCACACATTTGTTAGGGATGAGTGTGTAGTAGCTATGTAAGCAAAGTAAGTTTGTAATGCAAGGCCTACAGGTTGAGACCTGTAAGATTTCAGCTAGCCATACTAGACTTTAGGCCTAAAGAGAGTTGATGTAAGTAGGTGCCCAGGAATAACCTTTACCAGTAAAGTTAGAAGCTTACTATAAAGAATGTGCCAATGGGTGATATTCTGGAAAATGTCACAATGTATCCATCTAGACTGCAAGACACCTCACTGTAACATCACAAGAAATTCTGCAGTAACCACAGGCTACCACAAAGATTTGTTTACATAGGTTATCCTCCTAGTCTCATTATGGGGTGTAGATATGCAAATTAGGAAGAAGGGGTTGACACCCTTCTGCATACGTGTGAGACTTAGTAGGCATAAGCATAACTCAGGCTAAAAGGCATTGCTGGACTGTGCTGCTGGGGGAGTTGGGGGGGGCAGGAGGGGAGAAGAAACACATGGGGAGATGTCAGGCTGACAACCATGGGTGATGATGACGAGGAGAATAACGACTGACACTCCAGGATCCCCCAGAAGGAGATATGGGTGATGACGGTCATAGTGCAAAGTGTTTAGCTTTATCTCTCTATCTGCTGTTGCATTTTTATCTCTCTATCTGCTGTTGCATTTTTAGTATTTATTTATTTATTTTTAGTATTTATGGGATAGTATTTATGGGATCGTCTATCTGCTTAGTGAATTTATTAAAGAAACTTGTAATAAACTGGAATTGTTTCTCATGTTCTCCTAGGGCCTCTTAACAATAATAATATGCCTGATGCTGTAACCCTCAGGGGACTGAATCTTTAATCAATGCAGTCTAAGAGATCAATTAATAATCCATACATCGATCCATTAATAAGGCTACAATTTCATCCCACAACCTCTCTCTCTGCTTCTTATGCTACGTCTCATACTTTCATTTCTCTTACTCTTCTTGCAAGTCCAATGTTTTGGTCCCTCTCTAGTCCACCAGTTGTTGACTAGCTTTTGTTATTGCTTATTATTATTGGCTTATTGCTGTGTCCTCCTATTACTCTTTCCTCTACACATTGGATCAATTAAGCTGTATAAAGAAATGTTGTTTCTGTGCAAAGATTGCATTTACACATAGGAAGGAGATAACTGTACATACAAATGGGTATTTGCAAGCACACACACCCATTTGTTTGATCTGGTGGATAAATGACAGTGAAAGACAAAATGGCTTGGAGACTGAAGAATGTAGGAGTGAGCACAGGGAACTGAGCAGACAGATCCAAAGGCAGACTAGACAAGAGCAAATACATAAGGGTTAAGTGAACGGAACTTGAGAATCACAAAAAATAGTAATAAACGTATGTTCACTGTGATTAGACTTAACAAAAATTTTCTCGTGTAATTTTTGAACAGAGTAAAAAATCACAATGGCAGAGTTCTCACTAAAGGTGGTTATATCAAAAGCCAATCTGCATTCCTCAGCAGAGCCACTCACAATACTGGAAGCTGGAAAATAGACTACAGAGCCAGAGCCATCAATCGTGTGAGAGAAAGTGGTGAGTGCTGTTAGGAAAATGAAGCCTGGGAAAGCACCAAAGTTAGATAACATGCCCGCAGAATTGTTAAGAGATTGGAGACCACAGTATTAGTCTTGTGGAAAATTAGTATGGAGGACTATAAATTGGCCAAAGGACTAGACAAAAGTAAGGTTTCTGCCCTTTTCAAATAAAGGAACATAACACAATATAGTAACAATCATACTATCTCCCTGATATCTCATGTGAGCAAAGTTCTGCTCTCCATAATCCAGGATTGCATGAAGTGAATGACAGAAGCATAACTACTACCACAATAAGCTGGTTCTGAAAAGGGTTGAGACATATGTGATCAAATCAAGAAAATTCATCACTTCATTGAAAAATTCAGGGAGTACAATCACACATCGATCATATGTTTCACTGACAACTGGAAAGTGCTGATATCATTCAACATGAGCCACTTTGAAGGATACTGACGGACATGGGGATTCCAAAGCATCTCATTGAACAAATCACAAGTCTCTAGCATAATTAACAGACAACAATATGAATATTAACAAGAAACAGCATGTGGTTTTCCACTGGGCATGGTGTGAGACCAAGGTGTATTATCTTCCTAAGACTTTTCAACATGTAAGCAGAATTTATTATGAGACAAGCCCTGGTAGGTTTTGACAATGTGGAAGGAGCTGGGATATCCATTGTTGGACACCTCTTATCTGCCCTCAGATATGTTGACAGCATGACTCTTTGCCACAACCACCAATACAATAGAACAAATGTTACTCTGTAAAAACAGTTAGTGAGGAATCTGGATTATCGCTGAATGTGCTGAAAATGAAATGCATGCATGTTAACACGATTAACAATAACAGGATGCAAGCAAACATCATGATTAATGGTCAAGTTATAGAGGCAACTTGTGAATTCAGTTATCTGGGATCATACATATCCAACCAAGGAAGCTGTTCCAAAGAAAGACGATAACTAGGAATGGCTCACTCAGCCATTGCTTCTCTTATGAAAGTTTGCAAAAACTAAGGCATTTGAAAATGTAACATGCTTTGACTGGTGAAAAACTTTTTTTTTCCATGGCAACTTATGGATGTGGATCATGGGGAGTTAATGCTGCTGACAAGGAGAAAAATAAAGTCTTTGAGATGTAGTGTTCGTGAAGATTCTACCATATCTTGATGGAAAAGACAAATGTTTCTGTTAGAAATATTACTGGACAGAAACAGATTCTGCTATCAGAAATCAACAGGTGCAAACCTATGTACTGTGATCAGACTGGTCACATCAGGTATAGAGATGGAAATAACCCCAAAAAGTTGTTATGAAAGGAAGGACAGTGGGTCATTGTGGTAGGGGATGATCAGCAAGGTGATATATAGATGGTGGCAGATCACTGGGAAGTCAGCTGCTGTGTGCTTGAAGCTGGTGGTGGATCAAGAAGGCTTATGAAAATTCTTTTATGTCACCAATAACAGACATGAAAACACCCATTACTTAAACCCATTTATATCTGTGATATCATGCAATCAGTGCACACAAATACAGGTTTCACAGGCACAATTAACATCATGAACACTTTTTCAATCACATGACTCTTAAAGTCCATATGTTCAATGAGGTCTGCGTGTTCTGGCCACATAAGACTCCTTTCTCTGCTACTTGCATTACAGTGGCATACCTGATTCTACATTTAGACTGGGGTATAGACCTTGTTTTGTCCTGATATATGTACTGGATTACAGATGAGCAAAAACCTTTAAAATTTTAATTTGATATTTGCTTGCATAAGAATTGGATTCTCTTTTGTCGTCATGCAGAGTTTACCAGAAACAGTGAGTTGTAAGGGTGTATTAGAGATTCAGACTTGAAAAAGGGAGTTTCCCATCCATTGGCAACTTAAACAAAGCTTTTAATGTTACTTTTAACAAATTAGTAATGAATGCAATAGGTAAAAATGCTCCTCCATCTGATATATAACTTCAAAAAATATTATTCAGCACAAAGGTATGCAATAGGCTTAAAAGCCATGCATAATTTGCCTCCTTAGGGTGCTTAATTTTGGAAATCATGCCTATTTGTACAAAGGAAAAGATTTTCCCTTTCATCTGTGCACTAATTTGCATCAATTTATACAGGGATGCCCAGAGGATTCAGGGGGCCTGGGGCAAAGCAATTTCAGGGGCCCCTTACATAAAAAAATTGCAATACTATATTCTCATGGGGGCCCCTGTGGGGCTCAGGGCAAATTGCCCCACTTGCTCCCCCTCATGGGCGGCCCTGGGAAAAATAAACCTTCTGCATCTCAGCACAAACCTAGTTTTGAGAAAACTTCTTTACAAAGTATCACTGGTTCTCAGCATCACCTAGTGCTAAAAGGCACTAAAGCTCATTAAAAGGGTTGGACAAATATTTTCCATCAAAACTTTTTCTGGATCGAAAACTAGGGGTTTTTAAAAAGCAGAAAAAAATCACGGCCAATGTCTGCTTTCCTTCAAAATTTGTTGTGGTTTTTTTAATTGAAAAGCTGAAATTAGTCTGCCAAAACCTGAATATGGTTTGGGGTTTCAGAAGTGTGTGGCCAAATATTTGCTGCTTGCTGTGTTTGATTGTTTAAAGAAACAATAAAAAATTTCTGCTTAAAAAAAATCCAAAACTTTTGAACCACCTCAGCTTGTGACCAAACGCCTGAGCCCATCCAGTCAGAGATTTTTCCAGGTTTCTGATACTCTGCTGGCTTCCTTGACTCATATCTGTCTCCATAACTTTGGGTTCATTTAGGTTAGAACGTAAGAACTGTCATACTGGGTCAAACCAAAGGTCCATCCAGCCCAGTATCCTGTCTACCTACAATGGCCAATGCCAAGTGCCCCAGAGCGAGTGAACCTAACAGGTAATGGGGCAGGAGCCTCAGCCGTTCTTTTGGGGACCCCTGCAGAGCCCAGGGCCTGGGGCAAATTGCCCCACTTGCCCCGCCCCCCAGGTGGCCCTGAATTTATATAAAGAACTACAGATATTCATATTCCCATCCCTTCATCTGAGAGAAGTTTCTCATCAGTTTCACAGAGGAGTAAGAGCTGGTATTTTGCTAGAGCATAAAAAAAGATGAAATAGCTTTTAGTTAACACAGCCCTTTTATTGTTTTGTTGACAGGTTGAAGGAGTTTGCAATGCACATACTATAAGCAGCAAAACCAGAGGGGCTACAGGTCTTTGGCTGATCTTACTCTCAGTGAAGTCAGTGGCAAATCACCTCAATGGCAGCAGGATATTAAGATTCTAGTTTTATATCTATATTCTCCTTAACAATGGTAGCCTTTGTAGCAGCAACCCACTATGTGCAACACAGAACTAGGCCAGTTGAGGGGTTCTCCAAGAGTTGGCTATTTCATAAAGCAAGACCTATGAGGTTTCACAGTCTTTTGTATGTATGAGGTATGATTTCAGGGTCATGGAATTTAACAAATATTGTACTTCTGATTATCAGAGCGAAAAAAAAAACCTATGCCAAGATCTATGTATGAGCTCCCTGATGTTTTACTCCTGCTGTAGATTGAGCCTCTAGGCCCCCTGGCTACCACGTGGATCTTTTACTTGGTGTTTTTAACCTGTGGTGTAGTTGGATTATCTTTCCACCCTCAAGCTTTTGTATTGATTGCTTTGGTGTTAAAAGCACAACTGAGCAAGAAAGTTTGTAGTTGGGAATTCAGCTGTTAGTGTTAATGTAAGGTCTTAATTTGAATGAGTTCTGAATATGAGTTGGGGGAAAGTGCAAGTCACACACAGAATATTTTTATTTAGATTTATAAAAGACAGAAGAAGTTGATTTTTTTCCCCTCAGGCAAAAAAGTGCCTGCATCTTGAAAACTCTGAATAGTACCGTATGCTCAGCCACACGTTTTAATTGTAAGATTCTAACGTCTGTCTTTCTGTTCTATGTGTGTACAGTGCCTAACACAAGGGGGGGGGGTATTAATTCAGGACTTGGGTACCTAGCTCCTACATTAATATAAATAGTAATAGTTCATCACATTGAATTTTGAAGCAATTTACTCAGTAACAGCCATGAGTGTGAAGCCCTCTTGTAAAGCCTTTTTTTAAAGGATGAGATCCTAGTTTCCACAAATGGACTGAGAGTGACAACTTTATGGAAAGCTTCATTCTCTTCTTTTGTACAGTTGAATGGATCATGGAATATGGTGATGGAGATCATCATCATCATCCATTTACTATTGTTTTGTAGTCTACTTTTTAAAGTAGCAACTGCTGAGGTTTCCATAATTTTCCTTAGGAGGAGACTAACAGATACTGCTAGGAAGAAGTTTTTTCTGATATCTAAACGATATTTACCTTCTCTTAATTTCATTCAATCACTTCTAATAATACCTTCTTCTAATTCCTCTCCTTTGTTCATATATATCTATTATACATGTATATGTATACATATATCATTATTTTAATTTTTTGATTACTTTTCCTTGAACTTCCTTTATTGTATCTGTTTCTGGTAACAAGGAGCCCAGAACTGAATGTAATATTCCAACTATGGTCACAGGAGATCAAGAGAGGAGAAATGTATAGACTAATGACATGATGCTTCCTTGTATGCAGCCCAGAATTGCATTTATGTCATGTCACATTACAATTTATATTGATGATAATGTGAAATTATGGCTCCTTAATTCAGGTCCTCATCAATTTTCCAATCAAGTTTTTATCCCAATTCCATGTTCTTGCACTGTCGGTGGCAGTTCAATCAAAAGCAATTCTCAGGTTAGAAATTTATACATTTGAACAATTATTTAACTGTTGAAATGAGAATTCAGTTCAAAATTGCCTTCCCAGACAATGCTAACTTATAGCTAACCCTTTTTCTTTCATACATGCGCACACAACGTCACACATTAGCCCCATCTCTGTTCATGATTATTCAAAGCTGCTTCTAATTTCGCTGGAAATTCCCTTTATGTAGCTAGCAACTTCAGTTCATTTCAAGGTAGATGAGCTCAAGCTATAGTCTTGTTCCAGTATCACTGTATTCCTGCCTTAAAAAGAAAGTTAGATTGCACTGTGCTTATATGTGATAAGCTTTTGGTGGTCAGCCAAAGACTCCAGTTCTGAATCTCCCATCCTGTGCTTTTGACTTGTGAGAAGTGATTTACTAAAGATTCAGGTTTCTCATATTGAGTTTTGATGCATAGTCCCTTGGCTGGTTCCCTTTTCAAAAAGCTAATGTGAATCAATTGGTACAAGCCTTGTGGATGGAAGGAAGCGGTACACGTGGTATATCTTGATTTTAGAAATGCTTTTGATGCTCTCTCATATGACCTTCTCATAAACAAACTAGGGAAATGCAACCTACATGGAGCTACTATAAGGTGAGTGTAAATCTGTTTGGAAAGCCATTCCCAAAGAGTAGTTATCAGTGGTTCGCAGTCATGCTGGAAAGACATAATGAGTGGGGTCCCGCAGGGGTCAGTTCTGGGTCTGGTTTTGTTCAATATCTTCATCAATGATTTGGATAATGGCATAGAGAGTACACTTATAAAGTTTACGGATAACACCAAGCTGGGAGGAGTTGCAAGTGCTCAAAATGATCTGGACAAACTGGAGAAATGGTCTGAAGTAAATAGGATGAAATCCAATAAGGAGAAATACAAATTACTTCACTTAAGAAGGAACAATCAGTTGCACACATACAAAATGGGAAATGATTGCCTAGAAGGGAATACTGTGGAAAGGGATCTGGGGGTCATAGTGGACCACAAGCTAAATATGAGTCAACAGTGCAATGCTGTTGCAAAAAAAGCAAACATAATTCTGGGGTGTATTAGCAGGAGTGTTGTAAGCAAGACACAAGAAGTAATACTTCCACTCTACTCTGCATTGATTAGGCCTCAACTGGAGCATTTTGTCCAGTTCTGGGTGCAACATTTCAGGAAAGCAGTGGACAAATTGGAGAGAGTCCAAAGAAGTGTGACAAAAATGATTAAGGGTCTAGAAAACATGACCTATGAGGGAAGATTGAAAAAATTGGGTTTGTTTAGTCTGTAAAAGAGAAAAGTGAGAGGGGAGACGATAACCGTTTTCAAGTATGTAAAAGGTTGTTACAAGGAGAAGGGAGAAAAATCATTTTTCTTCTCTGATGCTAGAACAAGAAGCAATGGGCTTAAATTGAAGCAAGGCTGGTTTAGGTTGGACATTAGAAAATATTTCCTAACTGTCAAGGTGGTTAAGCACTAAAATAAATTGCCTAAGGAGGTTGTGGAATCTCCATCATTGGAGATTTTTTAAGAGCAGGTTAGACAAACACCTCTCAGGAATGCTCTAGATAATACTTAGTCCTGCCATAAGTGCAGGGGACTGGACAAGATGACCTCTCAAGGTCCCTTCCAATCCTATGATTCTATGATTAATTACGCTTCCTGCAAAGAGATGAGGTTGTCCAGTAGCTTCATTTATAACAATTTTCGCAGGCCAATGAGAAAGCAGGATGACTCCTCTGTGGTTTTTTATTTGTAACTGTACACCATTTTTGTGTCCCCCACCATCCCACCCAGAATCATGTGTGAATGCCTTGGGACATCCCAACCCGTTTAAATGGTTTAAGCAGTAGTTACAACACCTGCTCTTTCCATTTTCTTGAGGACTCTTCTTTTGCCATACACAGCTCTGCAGTCTTTGCAAAATTTGTATATGCAGCATGGAATAATTTCCTTTGCACAACTGAGTTCCTTTTAATACACCTTTCTTTCTTTCTTTCTTTCTTTCTGTAAAGTAATTTTGAGTCATCTCTACTCCTTCACAAGTCAACACCAGCAGGGCAACACTGTCTAACCTCTGTATCAGTACTTATTATACTTAGTTAGCCTTTGATTAATGTGCTTGATTCATTTCACATATGTACTTGGTGCAATTTCACAAGCCTCTGTGGGCATTCAGTTTCACATGACATACTTTGTTTGGGATTACTCATACAATACCTTTATTCATTATTTGTTAAGTATACTCATGCATCGATGTTCATCTTCTATTTCATAACCTGGTTACTATTTAAAATGAACAGAAACTGTTATGGTACCTTGTGGTTACCATCCCTTACAGTGTTCTTACAATTACTCTTGTCATTCCACATATTCTTTTTCAAGCTCATACTGTTTTTACAGAGTTAGGCCAATATTTTCAAAAAGAGGAACCAAAAGATGGGCTCTTGACAGGGGTGAAAGTAATATAAAATTCTTACCGTATGGGGGGCCCACAATGGGACCCCAGAACGGGCGGGGCCTTGGGTGAAAGGGACAGGGCTAGGGGGGTCAGCCTTCCCCAGCCAGCCCATTCGTGCTGCCTGGCCTGCACCACCTGGAGCTCTGGCCACTGCCAGACCTGGGGCAGCTGCCCCGTTTGCAGCATATTGCACTAGTCAAGGTATTTTTCTGGAAGGGACAGGCTTCCAGTCCCATTGAAAGACCATCCTGGAGGAACTCAAGGATAAGTTTGAAATTGGTCTTGCTTTACTGTTTCAACCATAACACTAGAATCTGAATTGTATTCATTATACCCTGTAGACTGCATTTGTGGATTTTTCAAGACAGAAGTATATTGACAAACTTTTCTGAGTAACCTGTGGATTCTACTGAAGTAAAAAAAAATAGTAAAAATGTATTTAAGTCACTAAAGTAGCTCAATATAGTGGAAATGGACAGACTGCTATTACTGTGGCGTATCTGTATCCTTTAAGCTGAATTTCAGATGGCTGGTTAACTCTTATTCCCATGCAGGGGCCTGTCAATTGTCAATGACATGTAAAGCCCTTCTTCATAAGTCTCTTAATTCAACATTTTGAAAATCAAAGTTAGGGACTGTGTTAGATGAGAAAATGATCTACCAGAGGAATTCTCTTATCAAGTGGTTTGCAGAATCAAAAAGTTTGAGAACTACTGTGTTAATTAACAGATACAATGAATGCATAAAGAAAATTATATCTTATTTGCTATTGGGTCCATTTCCTAATGACCCCAATTAGACCTCCCAAAAATATGTCTCCTTGATAATAAAAAATAAAATAAAATAAAATAAAATCTTTCTTTATGGCTGTTGAACAACTAATTTTTCAGTTAAAACTTAAATGAAAATGCATACTGTGCAATGGCAGAAAGAACACATGGAAAAGTACAGAGTGTATTTTTGCTAATTAACTCCCTAATATTATACATATGAAAAGTGTGTACATTTACAGTAATATAGCTTTAGAGAGACCATGTAACTCACTTACCTGAAGTATTTTTTTTGCAAAACCTTTTCACTACCTTTTTCAAAAAAGGGAGCTAACAGACCTTTGTATTTGCTTTCTACAATCTGAGAGAAAACTAATGTGGCATCCGCTTTGCTGGATAACTGTAAGGATACCACTCACATCCTTTTCATGCACTTTTTGTCCCCTCTGATGCTGGACAGTCTTTTTGGCCTTTATTGTCGCTAGGAGGAAGAATGATTATTGGTGTGAGGATCCTTACAAGAGTCCAGCTAATCAGTATTGCCCAGATCCACAAAGACCCTTATTACCTAAGTCCTAGTTTTAGGATCCCCTGCAACCCACCAAACTCCTGCTCAGTGCCACTTAACTCAGTAGACACCTAAACTCACTCAGCACCCAAATTTCCTCCATAAAAAATCCCCCCACAGCTACATTACTGCCTCTGAAAGGTTGTTTACTGCTGCCTTACTCTAAGCACACAGGCACCTTAGCTGCCTGACTCCAGGAGAATGGTTCCCAATTCGTGGATGGCAAGCAGAGAGATGCATCTCCCCACAACCTGGACTTGGGCATCTATCTCCCTGACAGTAGCAGGGCTTAGCATACTCTCTTCTTGTTGGCACATCCCACTGGCTAATTTAGGTGGCTCATTACCTCATGTGCTGGCTTTTGTGGATCACATGCTTAAGCACTTATCTCTCCCCATTCATTGTATAGGGAGACTAGGCACCTAACCAAGGCTTTGTTGCTCAGTGTTCCTGTGATTTTTTAGGCACCCAGAAGTTAGGCATTGCAACGCTCAGTGTTGCAACACTTAAGTCGCTTTGTGGATCCAGTTGTAATTTCCTTTGCAGTGTTTCATGGAGGACAGCCCCTTTGTAGGAGGACAGCAAGCTCAGGCCTCTCTCTTTCTTGCCAGGTAATACATGGGTATTCAAGAACACATTCTCCACCTCTCATGTTTACAGGTGGCTCTAGGAAAGGATATTTCTTCATTCCCTTTTATGAAACTTGATTATTTTGTGACACGATATAGGAGAAAGCTATTCATTGATTGGATATTACTTCTAAGCATCAACAGATGTGATCATATGTAATCAAATATTTGGCCTTAATTTGGCATTGTTTGCAAAATGTTTTCTAATAGGCGAGATGGCATGGTAGAAACCACGACATTTCTGACATTTGCTGTAGGTCCTTCAGCATTTTCATTCTCTCAGGCTCAGGCCAGATGACACATGCATTGTAACAGAGTTTGCTACAGTATCATGCAGACCTTGCAAACCCTGCTGCAGGATTCCCCAAGGACAGAGTACTCTTTGCTGTTTTCAATGTACCGTATTTTCTGCATTTGCTGTCTTCTAAATCCATCATGGGCTGGCACCTGTGCCTCCATTGAAATTGACATAACACCTTATGAGTGGGCAGAATGCCACACTAACAGATGTCCACTAGCATGACTGCATTCGTGCCCAAGTTATGTGCATCAATTTTGATTAGCATGGGCAGCAGTTCTGAAAAAGCAGTCAGTGTAGAGTTTGTGCCTTTTATTACAAAATAAGCCATCGTTGATACAGCTGAGAGCCACAACTTTGAAAATCCCAAATAGGTTGTCTGGACATATAAGGTTAGTTTTTCTGCTCTGGTGAATCAGAATTATAATGAGAGCTAGGATGATAAAAGTCTCTTCAAATCTTTGGACATTTCCAGAGGTTGTCATGGTGCTTAGGAAGAGTGTTTCATATGGCCTGCAAAATTTTTGAACCCCACAAGTCCATAGAACAGTTTTCCTCATTACAGCCTTTGTAATCAATGCAGCAATTATTTTTTACACCCCCCCTTTTAAAAAAAAAAAAGTCATGTCTTTGTTTCCTTTTGAAAAATTCAAGCCACAGTATCACTTTATCCTAGATGGCAAGTTCTACAGATTGTTTAATATCTACAGTATTTTTTCTTAAATACAATTAAATATTGAGTATTAATATGTCTTCTGCTCTTCCTGTTTTAATGACAGACAATAAAATTGTAATAAAGGTTTTTGAAATCAGTATCTGTTAACCAGGAAGTCTATTTTTGTATATAATTGCGGACGAGGAACCATTGAGAAAGTTATTGTCTACAGTGTTTGTCTCTATTCAAAGATTTATGCTTTATGGGCACCCACAGGGGTACACTATACTGTGTATTATTTTAATGTAGAACTGCTAAGCTTGAACTGTCAAAATAAACTTGGTTTTCAAAGACAAGCTTTTATTCAAAACACATTACATACTGGGAATGACCTTTATGCTCAATGTTGGTGTTTTAACTTCACATTGCCAGTTCTTTGCTTCACTAAACAGGTATGAGCTGTACCAGCAGTTTTATTTTTATAATTGTAATATATAGAGTACAAAAATATATGCTAGGGAAGTTCTTTTGAGATGTTACGATAGACAATGTATTGAAACTAGCTGTAGGCAACTTTACTTTTTTGGAAACAAAAGGGAAGTAAAAACTGTCCTTTTTAATTATAGTAACACTGGAAATTCTAGATAAATATCTAAATCCGCAATCATTTTTTTAGCAATATTAAGATGATTAATAAGTCCATTATCATGATGGAGCAAGAAAGCACAGTAGAATATTGTCATTTGTACTTCCTCCTATTGTCTTTGAGAGCCTTTATCTCAAAAGGTGGAAGCTAGCCAGTGAGGAGGGATTCGTTTTTAGAAGCAGATTTAATGCTACATTATTGATATGTCTCAAAGTGACATGCGTGTGCTAGTCAATGATATTTCAAGTTCTAATGAAAGTTTATTATTATCAAACTACTAGTTAGGGCCCAGTTTTGTGTTCTTTGTTCACCTTCTCATTGACTTCATCTTCCCTTTTCAGGATCAGGCAATTAATTATTATCATTATTTTTCTTTGATTGGGTAACTTTTAATATTGTTCCAGAGTGTTGAAGATTCTTAAATGGTGAAAATGTTTCTTACATTCTTTAACTTGTAATTGAACTAATTAACAAATCACATAATTATTACAGCCACACTGGCAATTTTATATTAGATCCAGGTATTAGAGTGTATTGAACCCTGTATGGAATTCAAGATATGAGAATAATTAGGGCACTTGCATCAGAAAGGGATCTAACATACTAGCTGTAGTATTCAAATATTTTATCAAAGTTCTCTTAAAGTTTTAAAGAGAAACAGCTAGACTTAACCAGCTTTATATATGGAAAGACCAAGTTCTGAAAAGGGATGATCACTCTTAACTCTCAGTGAAGTGTTGAAGTCAATGGGAGATGAGTGCTCTGCATCTCACAGGATTGGCCTCTTTTTAGGACAAACTGCAGTTAAAAAGCTAATACACATGTCGTCTGCATATGTTACAAAAGCAAACTTGTTTCTAAAAAATAAGCTTCTTAATAATCATCATCAAAAGGAAAATGGAATCAGTGGGAAAATGAAGCATTTAATTCCAGAATCCTCTGTATACAGCAGCTGTTGGAAGCCACTGCAGAAAAATCAAACAGTCTATTTTTTTATAAAACCACTCAAACTGACCGAAGACCTTGTTAACAAAGAAACCACAACAGTTGCACAAAAGTCCCATATGCTGAGCTACAACCCAAAATAATACGCACACCATTTCTGGGGAAGATCTTTAATGGAAAAGCCAATGAGTTAGCATAATGCATTTCAGGAAGACAGACTTCAGCAAGCTCAGGGAGCTAGTTGGTAAGATCCCATGGGAAGTAAGTCTAAAGAGAAAAACAATTCAAGAGAGGTGGCAGTTTTTCGAAGAGACCTTTTTAAGGGCAAAAGAGCAAACTACCCCACTGTGTAAGAAAGACAGGAAGTATGACACGAGGCCATCCTGGCTCAACCAGGAGATCAATGATTTGAAACTCAAAAAGAGTAAAATAAATAGTAGAAACTAGGTCAAATTAAAAAGGATGAATAGAAACAAAACACAAGTATGTAGGGACAAAATTAGAAAGGCCAAAGCACAAAATAAGATTAAATTATCCAGAGATAAAATGTAACATGAAAACATTCTACAGATACATTAGAATCAAGTGGAAGACAAAAGGACAGGGTAGGCCCATTACTCAATGGGAGTGGTGGGGTGACAACAATAATTCAATAAGGACAAATGCAAAGTACTTCACTTAGGAAGGAACAATCAGTTGCACACATACAAAATGGGAAATGACTGCCTAGGAAGCAGTACTGCAGAAAGGGATTTAGGGGTCATAGTGGATCACAAGTTAAATATAATTCAACGTAATAGTGTTACAAAAAAAGCAAACATCATTCTGGGATGTATTAGCAGGAGTGTTGTAAGCAAGAAATGAAAAGTAATCTTGTACTCCACTGTACACTGATAAGGCGTCAGCTGGAGTATTGTGTCCAATTCTGGGCACCAAATTTCAGGAAAGATGTGGACAAATTTGAGAGAGTCCAGAGAAGAGCAACAAAAAAGGTTCAGGGTATAGAAAACATGATGGAAAAGAGGAAAGATTGGGAAAAAATGGGTTTATTTAGTCTGGAGAGGAGAAGACTGCAGGGGGACATAAGTTTTCAAAAACATAAAAGGTTGTTGCAAGGAAAAGGCTGAAAAATTCTCTTATCCTCTGAGGTTAGGACAAGAAGCAATAGGCTTAAATTGCAGCAAAGGAAGTTTAGATAGGACATTTTTCTGAGAAGACTGGAACAAATTGCTGAGGGAGGTTATGGAATCCTTATCACTGAAGGTTTAAGAACAGGTTATACAAACACCTCTCAGGAATGGTCTAGTTATTACTTAGTCCTACCTTGAGTGCAGAGGGATGGACTAGCTGACTTTGAGGTCCCTTCCGCTTCTATGAGTCTATGATTAAAATCCACTTCTCCCTTAAAATAGAAGCAGCAACAGCAAGTTATGAGAATGCAAATACTGAAAACCAGAGAAAAGTTACTAGTTTATTAATAAACTAGACAAATAAAATCATCAGTGTTGTTATTAATGCACAAAGATTTTAGTCATCTTATCTACAAACACATACACACTCAATTCAGTCAAGAAAATACCTTTATTGTAAAGTAGTGATTTTAGTAAGTCTGTCCCAAAACTTTAAATGGTCTTAACTATCCTGGGCCCAAGCCATGGAGCACTTTGAGGATAAGGACCGAAACCTTGAACTTTATTGGAAATTGTATAGGAAGCCAGAACAGCAAATGGAGGACAGGTGTGCTGTGCTTACAGTAGCCTGTGTTTCTGAGGAGACGTGCTGCAGTGTTTTATACTAGTTAGGACATTCCAAGTGCTGAAAGTTTCATGTCCAGGTATTTCACATTGCTGAAGCCCAGCCTAAGAGATGACAAAGGCACAAATAACTGAGACTAGGTCTTTGTCTGCCAGAATGGGACCAAGCCTCCTAGATGGTTGACTGCATTACTTGTAGCCATTGTGAAGAGAGAGCTCAGCATTGGTGAGGAAACCAAGAGTATTCCTATATTACAGACTCAATTGACTAATAGTGCATGAGAACTTTCCATCAAAGGAGATGGTACCATGGCTGAAAACTCCTCAAAATACTTTCCTCTGCCTACCAGAACCACCTCTGTTTTGCTTGGATTCAGTTTCAGCCAGCTGTTCAACCATGAGCGGATCTTGTCGAAAGACTGGGACATCTTGGTGATAGTGGTGTGGTCATGTGGTGAAGGATAAATAGAGCTGTGTACCACCTGCATATTTCAGGGGCTTGAATCCATGTTGGCTGATCAGTTCACCTACTGATTGTAGGTAGATATTGAAAAGGAATGGAGAGAGAATTGATCCTTGTGCAAATCCTCAGGTGAGGAGTCTAGTGGTTGAGGTGCTGTTTCCCCATCATTACTTTTTGGGTGCATCCCTCCAGGAAGGACTCAAACCATTTCCTTGTATTAACCTGGACCCTGCAGTCTCTCTCAGGCAAGACAGTAGTATCTCATGGTCACCGTGTCAGATGTTGCAGAGGTCCAGGAGGATGAGAACAGATTTCTATTCTCTATCAGCTGATAGGAGATCATACATCAGTGCCACTAAAACAGTTTCAGTTCCAAGTTCTGTCTTGAATCCAAACTCGGCTGGGTCTAAAATGTTAGTTTCAGTTAGATGAGCCTGAAGTTGGTGTTTTCCTATTTTCTCTGTGAACTTGCTCAGAACTGGGAGGTTTGATGCTGGAAAATAGATAAGACTGAAGTATCCAGGCTGGGTTTCTTCAGTGTCAGTCAGACTACTGCATGTTCAAAGGAGGAAGGGAAAAATCCTTCTCAGAATGAGGAGTTGGCTATTTCCATCAGGAGTGGCTCCAGTTCATGACCCTCTCTCACAAGCCCAGAACAGCATGGGTCAGAGACACAAGTTTTGGGTCAGGACTCTTTTAGGCATCTGGATCTTCTTGATGAGTGAGTGTGCAGGTATTGTTGGTTAGACTTACTGAAAGCACACCTTCAAAAAGGATGGATCGACCTAACAAAATTGGAGGATTTGGCACAAAACAGAAACCAGTGGCGCCACACCATACACCAAGCCACAGCTCACTTTGCAGAAAACACACTTGTTCATGAGACAGAGAAGCCACAAAGGAGGAAAGAAAAGGCACAACAGTCCAGCCAACAACTATGTCTCCTCCAAGATTACACCTGCCACTTCTATGGGAAAATCTGTAGGGCACGAATTGGGGTCCTCAGCCCCTAAAAGCCCACCAATGAACCCCCTTGACAGACTTCATCCTCACATTGAGGGATAGCTGAAGAAGAAGGGTGAAGATGGGACAGATCCATGCTGTTTGAGAAGGCTTCCCAAATATGTGCTATCCTTTAAGTGAAGTAGGATAATAGTTCTCTGCAGTTTTTGGTATTGGGCCCAAGTTGTAGGCATTCAGGATTGATAGCTAGTTTTCTTCGCCTATAATACAGGATAAATAGAGCTGTATGGGCGTTGAGGAATTCATTGTTTCCTTACTTTAGCAAAGCTTTCTTTGACTGTATTTGAAAATTGTGTCTGAGAAGATCTATTCAGTTTGGCCCACACTGACTAATATATATTTATTCAGTCTCTTGTTAATCTAGAAACATGGCCAAACAATTCGAGGATTGGATCATAGGAAATAGAGATTGAGGGAGCAGGAGAAACATCTGTATTAGGACATATGATGCAACCCATGTCAGTCCAAAATTATTCTCCACAATGTATTCTGTAATACTTCTCTTCAGGTTTTTATACCACACACATCAGTGGAATCTGAATACCCTTGAGAAAAGCTGTCTAATAGAGATGATAGTCATAAATCTCTTCCTGATACTTAGCTTAGCTTTTCCTTTTTAAAATGTCATCCCATTATCTCTGCAGTAGTTATCTCCTTGTATTACCCAAAATAATTGCACTCCCTCTAAATGGTGCCTACACTCTTCAAACATGCGTAGACTGTTATCAAGGTCACCATCACATTAGAATCATTCTTGAGCTTGGCTATACGTATGTTGTTCTTATATTGTTTCCTGGTAAATCAGTCCCTCCAATAATAACTGTTATTCTCTGAACTTCAACTAATCTGAACATTTTCCCTCTCTGCTGAAATCTATTACTACTATACAGATATAAAACAACAACCAAAGGAACTTAAGAACATATAGGTAATGTTTTGTATAGAAATATGAATGGTATTGCTAGGCAAACATTAGCATTTCGCTTATTCATTGAAATGTGAATGGATGCCTGCCAAACAACCATATATTCAACTGAGATACAATAGCTACAAAACTGCTTTAGGTAAATCAGGCATATTGCTGCGCAACCAACACCAAACTCCTCCCATAGTAGTAAAACACATCAGACTTTCTCCAGCTCCTCAAAAAATGTCCATCCCTTTCCTGACATGCTGTGTTGATTTTTAGACTGGTAACAGAACAAACCAAACAAAAAGCATAAACCCCACCTGATGCCTCTTTATCTCAAGTCTGCCCCACTGGCTTTTTCCCATAAACACAACTAGAAGCAATTATAAAATAAAAATATAAAGAGCCCTAAGTCTGAGTATTATCCTTCCCTGTTATCTGGCCCAGAGGTTTTACTTTTGAATTATATGGCTGATCCTCATGCTAATCAGTCAGGGCTAGGCAAATTTACCAGTTTGTACAGCTTGTAAGATTAACCAGGCTCAACTGCCAAAAATCCTTGGTGACCCTGGGTAAGCCCCTGTAGGAGGCAAAAAAGCAGTTGTTTCCTCCCAGAGACCAACATTACTGAGGATAAAGAAAATATACAGCAGGTGCTTGAGAGACTATTAAGGTATCTTCCTGATAGAGGCACCACACACTTGCCTCTGGGCAAGGGATTGTCCTCTGGGCAAAGGCAAGAAACACGAGCTAAGTAGAACCATGTGGAGGCACTCAAGGAGTAGAAGTCTGGCCCAATTACAGAATCTGTAGAATGAAATCCTGGCCCCACTGAAATCAATGGCAAACCTCCCCATTTGAGGCCAAGGGTTTCAACCTCCATTTAAGAAAACAAATTGTACTATGATAACAAGCTTTATTCCTCTCTCTCCATTCTTTCCTTCAAAGAGTCTTTACTGGTACACCAAGGGTAGCCCATGTACACTAATGGCATGTACACTAATGGCAGCGATACTTATGATCTAACGCATATGGTGGCAGAAAGGGCCAATTGTATTTTGGAATGTATACATAGAGGTGTCACATCAATGGAAAGGGAAGATATAGTTCTTAATACTATATTACTCTAGTGTGACTTGGAATATTATATCACATTCTATGTCCAGTACTTTGTTACTTAATGAATTGACAAGACGGAGGGAGTTCAGAAAAGAGGAACATAAAGGATTAGGGACCTAGAGGGACTGACTGGTGTGAGAAGATAAAACTTGTTGAATATAGCTTAGTTAAGTGACAGATATGGGAGATTTATGACACTGTCTACAGCTATTTGAAGGCATAAATAGCCAGGAGGCAGAGGAGCTACTTAGCATAATGAAAGGGGGGTGCATAGGAATGAGGAGATGAAATTTAGAAAGGGAGGAAATTAAGCTTCTCAGGAAGAACCTCTTGACAATGATGTATTCGCCTAGATCCATTTCCCGCATTACAAGTACTGTAGTGCAATCTCTTTATCATGAAAATTACACTTACAAAATGTAGAATTATGTAAAAAAAAACACCCTGCACTCAAAAACAAAACAACGTAAAACTTTAGAGCCTAGAAGTCCACTCAGTCCTACTTCTTGCTCAGACAAAGTTTGTTACATTTGCAAGAGATAGTGCTCCTTGCTTCTTTTTTACAATGTCACTTAAAAGTGAGAACAGGTGTTCATAGGGCACTGTTGTAGCTGGCATCACAAGATATTTTGTACTAAATGTGCTAAAGAGTCATATGTCCTTTCATGCTTCAACCACCATTCCAGAAGACATGCTTCCGTGCTGATGACTGGTTCTGCTCAATAACAACCTAAAGCAGTGTGGACCAAAGCATGTTCATTTTCATCATCTCAGTCAGATGCCACCAGCAGAAGGTTGATTTTCTTTTTTGATGGTTCAGGTTCTGTAGTTTCTGCACTGGAGTGTTACTCTTTTAAGACTTCTGAAAGCATGCTCCACACCTCATCCCACTCAGATGTTGGAAGGCACTTCAGATTCTTAAACCTTGGGTTGAGTGCTGTATCTATCTTTAGAAATCTCACATTGGTACCTTCTTTGCGTTTTGTCAAATCTTCAGTGAAAGTGTTCTTAAAATGAATAACGTGCTGGGTCATCATCCAAGATTGCTATAACATGAAATATATGACAGAATGTGGATAAAATGGAGCAGAGGACATACATTTCTCCCCCAAGATGTTCAGTCACACATTTATTTAACACATTTTTTTAATGAGTGTCATCAGCATGTAAGCATGTCCTCTGGAATGGTGGCCAAAGCATGAAGAGGCATACAAATGTTTAGCATATCTGGCATGGAAATACCTTGCAATGCTAGCTACAAAAGTACCATATCAAATGCCTTTTCTCACTTTCTGATGACACTGTAAATAAGAAGAGGCCAGCATTATCTCCTGTACATATAAACAAACTTGTTTGTCTGAGTAACTGGCTGAACAAGAAGTAGGACCGAGTGGACTTGTAGGCTCTGAAGTTTTACATTTTGTTTTTGAGTGCAGTTATGTACCAAAACATAATCTACATTTGTAAATTGCATTTTCATGATAAAGAGATTGCACTACAGTACTTTTAGTGAGGGAACTAAAAAGACTATTTCTTTTATCATTTACAATGAAAATATTTGTAATAAAAATATTAAGTGAACACTGTAAACTTTGTGTTGTAATTGAAATTGATATTTGAAAATGTCAAAAAGCATCCAAAATATTTAATTTCAAATGGCATTCTATTGTTTAACAGTGTGATTAATTTTTTGAGAGTTAACTGTGATTAATCGACAGCCCCGGCATGAACAGTATTACCTCCACAGAAGCAGGACACACAGAAGGACACAGGAAAAGTCAAAATTTGACTTAATAGTTAATCATTTTAATTTGAAAAGACTCTAGCCTAATACTTTGTTTATAATTAATTAAAAAAGACAGGCAAATAAAAGTGAAAGCAATGCTGTTTTTTTACCAAAGGTTATTATGTTAACAAAAGCAAAATCAGCTGAAATATTTTTTTCTTAATTGTTGAAATCCTGTCACTTTATATCCTTTTAAATTAAATAGCAAGCTTTTATCAATATGCTGCCTCAGAAGCATCACAAATAATCTCTTAGAAATTGGCATGATTTTTATTCTGTAATAAAACTACTCCATCCTTAAAAAGAAAAAACTCTATTACATTTCTAACCTATTCAACTGAATAAGGCTCTGCTTCTGTTCCCATTCAAGTGCATGCTAAAACTCCACAATATCATTGGGGCAGGTTCAGAAGATAACACCCTAACCTCTGCTGTGAATGAGGGATAGATGAAACAGTATGAAAACCAAGAACTGGCCCAAACTTCATAGTGTAATCAGATCTTTCAAGGCAAGTGCCCTTCTTCTTTGGCTCAGAGCTCTTTATCAGATGCAATTAGTGAAGAATCACAGAGAGAATAATTTTCTTCTAAAGCTGAAAATAACTGTGCACCTGCACACACTCTCTTTCTCTCTGATTGGCCGTCCTTTGGCTACAATGTCTTCACCTTCCTGGGGCTTCCAGGGTACAGCTCTCCAGCTGGGTCACTATAGTTCAGTTCCCCCTTGGGGTGCCTCACTGTCCAGGCCACTTCCCCCAGTGGCTTATTGGGAGCTGGGGGGGACCTGGGCCCACCCACTACTCCATCTACTACTGTAGATAGCAACTATCTGCTGTGTCCCTTTATCTAAGTTACGCTGCTGCTCTAATTCCCTGGGCCACTTCCTCACTGCCCTGTGCTGTCTTCACCCTTAACCAGCTCTCCCTGGCTTCTGGCAGCACTACCTTATCCAAGGTCCTGTAGCTCTGTCAGTCGGCCATACACCATCCACACTCCTTCAGCTCCAGCAAGGAACTGAAGTCCCTATGACCTTGCCACTCTTCTTATACTAGGCTGCTGGGCCCTGATTGGCTGTATCCCACACAGCTACTCTAGGAATTTGAAAGACCCTCTCCACTGCCCTTTTTTGGGGCAGGGTGTGGCAGGGCCACGAGGTCTCTATCAGGAGACCTCAGAGGGTCTGGTATACCCCATCACAAACAGGAAGACAGTTTTATCTTTTCTTTTTGGAAGTTTTCTTCTTGGAAACTTTCCCAGCCACTCCTTCCTGGCTTCCTGCTACAGTTTTAAAGAAAGAATACATACATCCATATATTTTCCCCATTCTTTTTTTTCCGTATGATCTATTTTAACAAGTATTAATATTTAACAACCAATTATTGATCCAGGATGTGTTATTTGCCTATATCAGGTTATCTTCTACCCTTGAGGAAGGAATTGATTCACATGGTTTATTAAATGTCATCTAGATGAGTTGGGATTTGTTCTTCTGCTCTATGTACCTTGATCAGTTTCAGCCATATAGGATTAAAAGGTGCAGCAACATCCAGTAATGATAGCTGGTGCTTTCCAATATCTTTTCTATGGACTGGTTCTCTTACAAAAAAGAGAGCCTGAGACCTTGTTAGCTATGTCTACATCAGACTTGTTTGGTCTGTTAAGTTCTCTGTATGTTCGTTCTGCAAAATTTACGATTCCTCCTCATGCTGTAGTCCCGTTGAGCTACCTCACTGACATTTAGGTTTACTCCTGGCATTTTGTGAGCCTCTGTCTTTCCGCATGCATACTCTTTATCCTATGGGACTACAAAATAATGGCTGTAGGTAATCAGTCCTTCCCCTCACATTTTATGGAAGCCATGGTGCTGATGTAGTACTCCTGATAAACAGAGGTGCTGGGACTAGGGGTGCTACATCTCCTAGCTTGACGTGGATTCCATTATATACAGGGTTTACAGTTTGGTTCAATGGCTCTCAGCACCCCCACTGTACACATTGTTCCACTACCTCTGCTGATAAATAAGTAGGCCTACCATGTCCTGTGAACTTTTATGCAGTTTGTAATTGTGTATCAGCAATAGGCTAATTTTAATTATCAGCTTTAATTTCTATGACACTGATGTGAATGGAACTATATGCCTCACTAAATGCTATGTAATTCACAGAGTTTAAGGCCAGAAGGAAAATTAAGGGCCATGATCTAATGGTTCATCTAATTTACTCTGATTTGGCCCAATATCAGTGTTTGACTAAAGGCTGACTTGTGTTTGGCTAGGACATAACTTCCAGAAAGGCATTCAGTCTTGAAATGAAAACACCAAGGAATTAAGCACTTCCTGTGGTGGTTTGTTCCAATGGTTAATCTCCCTCACAAATAGATTTTTGGATTTTATTTCCAATTTGAGTTTGTCTGGATTCAGCTTCCAGCCTGGGTCCTTCATTAATGATCTGGAGGATGGCGTGGATTGCACCCTCAGCAAGTTTGCAGATGACACTAAACTGGGAGGACTGGTAGATATGCTGGAGGGTAGGGATAAGATACAGAGGATCTAGACAAATTAGGGGATTGGACCAAAAGAAATCTGATGAGGTTCAACAAGGATAAGTGCAGATTCCTGCACTTAGAACAGAAGAATCTCATGCACTGCTACAGACTAGGGATCAAGTGGCTAGGAAGCAGTTCTGCAGAAAAGGACCTAGGGGTTACAGTGGACGAGAAGCTGGATATGAGTCAACAGTGTACCTTGTTGCCAAGAAGGCTAATGGCATTTTGGGCTATATAAGTAAGAGCATTGCCAGCAGATTTAGGGATGTGATCATTTCCCTCTATTCAGCATTGGTGAGGCCTCATCTGGAGTACTATGTCCAGTTTTGGGTCCCACAATACAAGAAGGATGTGGAAAAATTGGAAAGAGTCCAGCGGAGGGAAACAAAAATGGATTGGGTGCTGGAGCACAATGATTATAGGAAAGGCTGAGGAGAATGGGATTATTAGTCTGCAGAAGAGAGGAATAAAGGGGGATTTGATAGCTGCTTTCAACTACCAAGAAAGGTGGTTCCAAAGAGGACGGATCTGAGACTGTTCTCAGTGGTACCCAGATGACAGAACAAGGAAGTAATGGCTCAAGTTGAAGTGGAGGGGGCAGGGTTAGATTGATATTAGGAAAAAAACTTCTTCACTAAGGAGGTGTTGAAGCATTGGAAGGGTTTCTTAGGGAGGTGGTGGAATCTCTTCCTTAGAGGTTTGTAAGGTCAGACTTGGACAAAGCCTTGCTAATTGGACTAGAAGACCTCTTGAGGTCCTTCCAACCCTGATATTCTGTGATTCTTATGATATGTCTTATCTACTAGATTAGAGAGCCTGTAAGTGTAGTGTTTAGTATTTTCCCTCTACGCAAGTCACCTCTCAATCTTTTTTTTTAAAATAAACTGAACAGATTGATCTACATATGCAGATTTACTTCTCTTAACCACAAAGATTTTCTCCAGCCTCAAAATATTTGTGGCTTTTCCCTGCACCCACTCTAATTATTCAACATCCTTAAAAAAATGTCTAAGAACTATATGCGGATTCTAGTATCTGTCTTCTATATGCATATACGAATGGCAAATCATTTCTCTACTGTACATACTATCCCTGGTTTACAACTAGGTCACATTACACTTTTTTGGCCACAAGCATCAAAATGGGAGTTCATATTCAGGCATATCCCAGCATGTACTCTATGATCATAAGACATAAGAACGGCCTTACCGGGTCCAGACCAAGGTCCATCTAGCCATGTATCTGTCTACACTGGGCATGCCAGGTGCCACCAGAAGCAGAGTGATACCTAACAGGCCAGAATACAAGATGATCTCTCTCCTGCCATCCGTCTCCATCCTCTGACAAACAGAAGCTAGGACATCATTCCTTACCCATCTTGCTAATAGCCATTTATGGACTTAATCACCATGAATTTATCCAGTTCCCTTTTAAATGCTGTTATAGTTCTAGCCTTCAAAACCTGCTCAGGTAAGGAGTTCCACAAGTTGACTGTGCGCTGCGTGAAGAAGAACTTCCTTTTATTTGTTTTAAATCTGTTGCCTATTAATTTCATTTGATGGCCCCTAGTTCTTGTATTATGGGAATAAGTAAATAACTTTTCCTTATCCACTTTCTCCATATCACTCATAATTTTATATACCTCTATCATATTCCCCCTTAGTCTTCTCTTTTCCAGGCTAAAGACTCCTAGCCTCTTTAATCATTCCTCATCTGTCCTTTTCAGAGACATTGCTTTCCACGATACACTCCCCTATTCTGTAGTTATAACCTGCATTCCTTGTTCCAAGATGTATGATTTTGCATTCGACTGTATTCAAATGCATTTTCTTTGAATGGGCCCAGCTTACCAAGTGATCCAGATCACTCTGTATGACTGCTCTCTCCTCATCATTATTTATAATTTGAGTCATCTGCAAAGTTTATCAGCAGTGATTTTATATAACATCCAGATCAATGAGGAAAATGTTTAATAGCATCAAGCCTAGTCCCAATAGAACTGCCCTAGGAACACAGTGCTGACTACTGCTTTTTCAGTTTGTCACTCTGAGTAAGATTTGCAGAAACAGGCCCTTAAGATTTTATAAATACAGTAGATTTAATCTACCTGGATTTCAGTAAGGCATTTGACACGGTTCCACATGGGGAATCATTAGTTAAATTGGAAAAGATGGGGATTAATATGACAATGGAAAACTGGGTAAGGAATTGGTTAAGGAGAGACTACAATGCGTCATGTTGAAGGGTGAACTGTCAGGCTGGAGGAATGTTACTAGTGGAGTTCAAGGATCAGTCTTGGGACTACAATTTATTTAGCATTTTCATCCATGACTTTGGCACAAAAAGTGGGAATGTATTAATAATATTTGCAGATGACAAAGGGGGGAGGTATTGCCAATATAGAGAGAGACCAGAATTTCATAGAAGATCTGGAAAACTGGAATAATAGAAATGGAATGAAATTTAATAGTGCAAAGTCATGCACTTAGGGACTAACAACAAGAATTTTTGTTATAAGCTAGGGACATATCTGTTGGAAGTGGCAGAGGAGGAGTAAGTCGTGGGTGTATTGGTTCATTACAGGATGATTGTGAATCACCAATGTGATGCAGTCATGAAAAAGGCCACTACAATCATAGGTAGCATCAGGTGATGTATTTCCAGTAGAGGGACTGAAATGTTATTACCATTATGCAAGGCACTGGTGAGACATCATCTGGAATACTGTGTGCAATTTTGGCCTCCTGTGTTTAAGAAAGTTGAACTCAAACTGGAACAGGTGCAGAGAAAGGCTATCAGGATGCTCAAAGGAATGGAAAACCTGCTTTACTAGAGGAGATTTAAGGAACTTAGTTTATTTAGCCTAACAAAATGGAGGATGAGGGCAGATATGATTGCTCTCTATAAGTACATCAGAGGGATAAACACCAGGGAGGGAGAGGAATTATTTAGGTTAAGGGCAAATGCTGGCACAGGAACACATGGATATAAACTGGCCATAAATACATTTAGGATTGAAATTAGATGAAGGTTTCTAACTATCAGAGGAGTGAAGTTCTGGAACAGCCTTCCAAGGGGAATAGTGAGGGCAAAAAAATTAACTTGTTTTACAACTGAGCTTGATAAGTTTATGGAGGGGTTGGTATGATGAGTGCCTCCAATGGTATATGCCCCATCTGCAACTGCTATTAGCAAATATATCCATGGCCAGAGGTGGAAAACTATAGTGGGATACCTCTGAGTTACTACAGCAAATTCTTTCCCAGATGTCTGACTGGTGGGTCTTGCCCACATGCTCAGGATCTAACTGATCAGCATATTTGGGGTCAGGAAGGAATTTTCCTCCTGGTCAGACTGGCAGAGACCTTAGGGATTTTTTTGCCTTCCTCTGCAGCATGGGGCACAGGTCACTTTGTTGGTTTGAACTAGAATAAATGATAGATTCTTTGGAATTTGAAGTCTTTAAATGAATATTTGAGAACTTCAGTAACTCAGCCTGAGATTATGGGTCTACTACAGGAGGGGAGGATGAGGTTGTGTGACATGCAAGGTGCAGAAGGTTAGACTAGATGATTATGATGGTCCCTTCTGGACTTAAAGTCTATGATTTAAAGAAAAAGTCATACAAGTTGTTAAGAACAGGAAAACCAGACTGGCTATGTTTGGTTAGTGCTGTAACAGGGAGTCTGACTTTAGGGCTAGAGACATGGCTGACAGTCAAAAGGAAGAAATGATAGCACATCCTGAAAGAGTTTCTCAATCTGATGTTATCAAGATCATCATCAAATTTAATCACATTAGCTGATGCAGTTACATTTTCACAGCCTGACAACAGTTTTGTGTCTGCTCACTATGAAATGCTACTTTCTATATCCACAATGATCAGCTTTTGAAATTTGCTGGTGTGATGTTTGAAAAGCCAGTCTTTCAGGTTTAGTGTGGAACAGGTTTATAGCTGACAGAGTGAACAGTGATAATGACTCTGCTTGTACAAACAGGCTGTAAATTTTATCTTATCAAATCTTCCAGTTTGACAGATGTGTGTTCACTGCTGTAAAATTTTTCATAGAGATTTCATTTTTTTAACTTGGAAAAATAGTGTGTTGCCATTTCGGATTTTGCTATTTGACTAAGTTTTGTTTGGGTTTATTTTTGTAATTTACAGTAATTTTTCTTTTCAGTTGGATGTTTTTCCCACAAATGATTTCTCTCCATTTAAGCATAATATTTGAGGTCCAACGTAATGAGAAAGTTCTTGTCACGGCCAGATTCTGCATAAAATCCTGTTCTTTCTGCTGTCTGACTGAGACTTTTAAAATGCAATAAAATTAATAACAGATGACAAATAATGAATAACAAGTAGTGATTGTTCTTGTTCACACATAGATTCCTTGTTAACATGTTTGTTTCCAGAACAGTCATTCCTCAAATACTTTCAAACATTCACAGTGATGGGTTTTCATTCAGACCAATGTTTGGGAAACGGCTGTTCCTCACAGAAATATGAAAATAAAGAATCAATTTGTAAAAAAAGAATTAATTTCTCTCATCTTTAAAATTTTTCAGTCATCCACTCCCAGAGCAGGAGCACTACCAGGTGACTACTGAGTAATCACTAGTAATAAAAAATTCAAAGAACAATATTCTTCAACCTTACTCACGTTGAGTAGGCATCTAATTTCTCAAGCAGAGCCTTTGTTTTCAGTTAGCCTACCTCACTATGAGTAAGGGTGTTAGAATTTGGCCAAAAGTGAACAGCTTGCAAACAATCTGGAGTCTCAAAGTCATGTGTACAAAGTACTTGTAACAAAATTTTGATGCTTTTATTCATGATGAGTAGAACTTCACTCCATGACTAAAATCAATGGTTCTTTTCATGAATTGAGGTGCTAAACATGAGTAAGAGTGGTACAATCTGAATCTTGGTGAGTACTTATAAAGATATATTCAAAGAAAATCAGGATCAGTCTGAAAACAGGAAAAAAGGGCTAACATTTGGCTAATTCATTTACAACAGTTCCACCAGATCAAATGCTGATTAATGTAACTAGAACAAATCTCTGTCTGAAGAGTAGCTTTTCAGTAATATGGCTATTTAATGGCCCCACACATCAGTGTGCTTCTGCACAGGTGGCTGTTTAGATGTGCCTTGAAGAATCAGGACCTTAGATTACCAAGGAAAAAGCAACATCTGTGTAAACCATTGTCATTGGGAAGAAACAGACACAGCAGGAATTAACTGAAAGACCAAGGTGAATAATTCACAGTTCCCAGAACATTGTCCTACAAAAGGCCTGAGTATTGAAGAGTTATCCCTGTGGGAGATCTAAGAAGGCAGGACTGACAGAGATTCTGGTATAACCTCAATGGTAAAATCAAAATATGCATCGTGAGACTTCAGGGGGCTGTAAATATTTGTTTGAGAGACTGGATATTTTTACATTTCACTTTTCATAATAAATGTCTTATTTGTTTGAACCTGTTCACTGCTGCTTCCTTTCAGCAGCATGGCTAGATACTGATCAGTAGTAGTTGCTAATGTCTGTTTCACTGAATTATGATTTCTTAAGTACTGACCAGATTACAGAGTGGTATGGGGCACAAGGTGATAGATATTCCTTCACAGGGGAGGTAGTATCAGAATTCAGATATTCTTTACTATTTATTGCTGGTGAAGAAGGGCTTGGATCAGAGGCACAGGTGGTGGCTCACTTTTGCTGAAGACATCTCAGCTCCCTGAAACCTATAATACTATTAATGCATCTATTTTCACTCAGTTGGACACATTCAATCAATTTAGATAACAAAGCTAAACCCAAACATCTTTGTGAAAGGTTAAGTTTGAATTTACATCAACTACTAAATATATCAATTACTTTTCTCTCCCACAAATACAGAGATAATATAACGTCTGTGTATGAGAGAGAATGGATAAAATCTGAAATGGCTGCTAAGCAGTAACTTTGCTAAAGCCTTTCTTAAACTGTAAAGGAAAACAAAATAAAGGTGTTAATTGATCAGAAAATGTATTCACAAAAATCCTAATATAAGGTAAAATAATATGGTTTTCAGTACAGTGACACATTTAAATCTTTAGCTGTAGTTTCTTCTAAACAGCATAGGAATGACGTCAGTTAGTTTTCAAAGATGATGGCTTCTTAAACAAGGAACAAATCAGAAAAAAAATCATTGAACTGGCAGTTGGGAATGAATAACTGTAGAAACACCAAAACGGAAAGATAAGAATCTACTAAGAGTTCAGCAGTAAACAAGAATGCTAATTTCAATAACAACAACAACAAAAAAGGATGTGAATTCTACATTTTAATGTGCTTAAAAAGAATATTGCAGTTGAAGAGTTTTTTCCCCTCTCATATCCTCTAAAAACTGAAGAAATTGTCCTATAACATTGAAAGGCAGCTCTGCTGGAGATAAAGTTGACTAATCATTTAACTTTAGAAAAATTTAAGTTAATATAATTTTTGCAGGCTAACTCACACTAGTGCAGTATTTATTACTAGCTTTATTTTGCTGCAGCAACTAGCAACTTTCTGTTACTATGAGGAAATTGTACATAAAAAAATGTTTAAATGGCAAACAAAGCCTGACAGAAATTAGTAGTCTGGCCAGCAGCACACTTTGAATTCTGCTCAGGAAGTCACAGTAACACAGTCTGGTGTATTTGTGCTCTTGTGAATATAAGACAGAGTATTTCTACTGCTGGAAGGATACATGTGCTTTTAATGCTTTCCACTTAGTTACCATGACACAAAAAGCTAGTTTCCCTACAAAATACATCTGCAGAGTACAGTGTTAGCTTGATGGCAAAATGAAGCTAGGACGATAAGAAAATCAAGTCACATTTGCATGAACATAGTCTGTATTTTGACATAGAATTTCTCTAGATTGTATTTGTAGTAAAATACTCCCCATCTTTTTGTTGTCTTCTCTATGCTGGAACTGGGGGGAAAGGGATTGATAGCTTCCCTCTCACACTCAGATTTTGTAATTTTCCCCCTAGCTTATGAAATTCTTTTTCCCAACCAGCAGTGATGAGACATGGGTATACACTATAACAGGGGTCGGCAACCGATGGCACACGACCCAATTTTTAATAGCACACGGCTGCCTGCTGGGACTCCACATGTCATTAAAAATCCTGGCGACGCGGCAAGTCGCGGGGTCCGCGGTCCTGCGTCGGAGCGTGGGCCGAGCGCAGCAAGCTGCCGGCCCCTCCCCCACCTTCCCCCAGAGCCCTGGGGCGGGGTGGGGGCAGTCAAGGGACAGGGAGCAGGGTGGGTTGGATGGGGGGTGGTTAGGGNGGGTGGGGGGTCTCTGGAGGGGGCAGTCAGAGAGCAGGGGGGGTTGGTTGGGGCATATGATTCCCAGGGTCTATTTGGGGGGTGGATGGGGTCAGAGCTGTCAGGGGACAGGGAGAAAAGAGCGTCCTGGGGGAGCAGTTAGGGTGGGGGGGTCTCTGGAAGGGGTGGTCAGGGGACAAGGACCTGAGGGGGTTGGATGAGTTGGGAGTTCTGGGGGGGGGGACTGCCAGGAGGTAGGGGTGTGGAGAAGGGTTGGGACAGGCAGGGAGCAGGGAGGGGTTTATGGGTCCAGAGTTTGGGGGTCCTGTCAGGGGGCGGGGAGCAATTAGATAGGCATGGGAGTCCAGGGGGTCTGTCTGGGTGTGGGAGTGTGGATAAGGGTTTGGGGTAGTCAGGGGACAGGTAGGGGGTTGGATCCTAGAGGGGCAGTCAGGAGATAAGGGGCAGGAAGGCTTAGATAGGGGGTGGGGTCCCAGGAGGGGGTAGTCGGGACAAGGAGTGGGGGGGTTGAGGGTTCTGTGGGGTGCAGTCACCCAGCCCTCAGCCCTGAGCCCTGTACCATCCAGCCCTCTGTTGACTCCTTGACTCCCCCCATGACCCCAGCCCTGAATGGCACCCCCACACATACCCAGCCCCCCTTCCCTGACACCTGCACCCTCCTCACATGCCCGCAGCCCTGTGCCCTGACTCTTGCATCCCCCACATCCCCAGCGCCCCCCACATCCCCTGCACCCTGCACATCCCCACCCCCACCCTGAGCACCAAACGGGAGCCCTTGCCTCCTCACTCACATTCCCACCTGCACCCCTCACACCACATGGGAGCTGCCCAGGTAAGTGCCCCCAAACACAAATCTCCTGCCCCAACCCTGAGCCCCCTCCTTCATTTTAGCTCCTGGCCAGACCCTTCACCCCCAGCCCTGTGCTCGGTCCACTCCAACTCTCAGCTCAGTGCAGAGAGAGGAAGAGAATGGGCCAGAACCAGGGAGAAGATAGGTACCCACTGTATGTGGGCAGGGCCGAGACCCCAGACTGGCACTGGGCTGAGTGGGTCCGGCAGCCGGGATGCCGGCTGGCAGGAGCCGGAAGATGGAACCCCTGAGCAGCAGTGGGCTGAGCCACTCAGCCCATTGTTGGTCGGGGTCCCTGCTGCCGGCTCCGCACAGCCCGCTGCCATCTGGGGTTCTGGCTGCCAGACCCTTCCCAGCTGGGGTCCCGGCCGCAGGCCCCACTCAGCCCACTGCCAGCCTAGGTGAACAGAACCCTAGACCAGCAGCAGGCTGAGTGGGTCAGTGGCGTAAGATCAACATTTTAATTTAATTTTAAATGAAGCTTCTTAAACATTTTGAAAACCTTGTTTATTTTACAATACAACAATAGTTTAGTTATATAATATATAGACTTGTAGAGAGAGACCTTCTAAAAAACATTAAAATGTATGACTGGCACGCGAAACTTTAAATTAGAGTGAATAAATGAAGGCTCGGCACACCACTTCTGAAAGGTTGCTGACCCCTGCACTATAACCACTCACACCTATATTCTAATTTGAGCAGTGCTCAGATGATCATTTTCCGAAATGTATAAGCAAAAAGGATGCAGCAATGAGCTCAGAATTACCAGTTGTAATTCAAAATTGTATACATTTTGCAATGTGTTCACTTGAGTACTTCAGACTGTCTGTACCTCAGGGTGGCTGGTCTAAGCAAATGGGAGTGATTTGATTGAAAGAGCTATTAAACTCTGGAAAGTGACTCTGTACAAATGACACTGAGGAGTTCCATTATTGTTGTGTCTCAATGGCTTCTACAGCAGGTTTGTTCCTTTTGGATCAGATTGAGCAGTACTGAGCAGTACCTTCTGCATGGGCAGCACAATTGATTTCAGCAGGAATTAATTGTACAGTGAGGACCTGTTCAGTGTTTATAATGGTATCGTAATCTGGCCTTTTACAAGTAAAACAGATTTTTTTTTTCTTAAATGTCAACTCTACACACTCAACCTAGGATCTGGACATCAAGCTGAGTCCTTTCTGTCTTGTTCAGAATCTGGAAATAAAGTCTACAAAGTATGTTGTGCCCTCTGTTGCTGTGTGACCCTATTGCTGATGATGAACTGACGAGAATCCATCTCACTTCTACACAGTTGTGGTGTTTTTGCAGCTCTCTCAGGATGTAGAAGTAGAAAAGCAATGAGCAGCTATAAATCTTGATATACCCAAAGAGAAAATTGGTAGACTGAGGCTATTTTTACATGGCTTCTTTTCAAAACAGAACCACATTTGTTTAGAATGAACATTTTCATCTGATTTTAAAGACCATATTACAAAACTTTGGTTAGAGAATTAAGGACAGTGACCTTTGGCTTCCTTCTTTTCAGTGCTCCTTATGGATAAGAGTGAAGCTTATCAGCAACAAGTACAGAATATTGCCAACTTAAGGGTCCACCCAAACCACAAATTATATATCCCCAGAAAGAAATGTGGCTTGAATCCTTTTGGAATTCAAGCCATATTTGAGGTCGCTAACAGGACTGTTTGGTACAGGAATATCAGTTTGGAACTGGGTGAATGTTAAGAACATTTGTAGACACATCAGTTATGTTGCAGGAGGATGTGAACCAAGTAATTAATCCAGTATTACAGAGGATAAGGGGATTGTTACAGGAAGAAAGGTTTACAGTCTACAACATGCATAACATAACCTATTAATTCAATAAGACTCAGTTTAAAATCAACCAACTGGTCAACCTAAACAATGGTCAGTGAAGGGACTAATACATGGGAAAGGAAATAATTTGTTCTGTATATGGAGAATATGTCATTAATACCATCACTAATGGATTGCAATTTTTAGAATTAGGAAAGGTCCCAGATTTAATCAAAGATGAACAATTGTTAAATTGGTATTGTCCACTGTTTTTTCAGAACCATGGAAATGAGGGATTCATTTGTTTGCATTCATGTCCACAATTGTGCTGCATTGCTCATAGTGATATAGGATCTGTGACACCTTACCCTAATTGAGATACTCACTATTTAACTAAAAATTGTATGATAGCAAAGTCCTTGTTTGTCTCATTCACAGTCTCCTTGTCTATGCTCGACCCAAATTAGGATATGTATAGGTAGCTGGCTGTTGTCCATTCGATAGGGCACCTCAAAGACAATTTCTACAAGGAATGCATCAGCATGCCTCCGTTGGTGGTTTATCACAAAGAAACCCAAAACTGGAAAATCCAACAGAAGACCTGTTGCTCTGAAAAAGGGGCATCAATACACTTGTAGATGTAATGTGTTTGAGGTGAATACCACATTGTGTGGAGTGCAGGGACAGGATCAACTATACAACCAGTTATCTTCATGCCTGGTTAGGCTGACCAAATCGAAGACACCAATGAAGAGGGTGACATATGGTGGAAATGGCCAATATTGTGTGGTAACCAACCATCAAAAATATCTGTATTGTCAATTAGTGTGTCAGGTCACAGGTCCAAATTTGTTTTACCTAAAAAAACCATACCTGAATAGGGGGCACAATGATTTATCCTGTCCCTATTTTTGAAAACGCAATTATTATTATATCTAACTCAACCTATCAGGACCGAACTGTCGAAAGCACACCAACAATTCTTATTTATATTCCCCCACTAAATTTACCATTAAAACAATTAATGGATCAAAAGACAAACACATTATACAAATTACCAGTAACATCATTGAGGCAGAGTAATCTAATGCTCATTTGATGGATGGAGGTGATGAGGTCCTAGCAGCATTCTTATGAATAGAAATTGGATTAAAGGGATGGATTGTTATCCAAAGAATTGCAATAGAGATTATTTTTGTTGTGTTAGGGTGCATACAGTGTAAAATCAGGAGATTAAGTAGGAAAGGTCAAGTGACTCAACAACAACAATGTAGGGAGATGGCAGATGATGAATTTGGCCAATATGTACAGCAGAGATATCAGGTACTGGAGCATCCCTATGATGCAGTTATAACCACACAACCAGAATCAATCCATCAGAGCCTGAGATTGGCCCTGGAACCTTCCTTTCAGTAACCAACCATCTATAATATAATGTTGTGGTGGGGTTGATTAGAAATCACCCCATCAAAGAGTGGATTTGTAGCCCATAAAGCTAGCTTTAGCATTCTGTTTTACTCAGCAGTAATGCAAGGAACCTAAGGCCTTAAGTAGTTGGCATATGACATAAATTAGTATTAAGGCTTTGAGGCCTACAACCTTTGCACTAGAAAAATAGCCTGACAGTTACACTGAGTTTTGGGGAACTGGGAATAGTTGCCTAAGGAGGAGTGTTTGTGCATAACAATACTAGATAACGGCAATAACATTGAACTAATACTAGGCTTGGATATTTTAGGATAAAATGTTGGCAAATGCTAAACTGTGAACTTGCCTTGACAAACAATTGATATATATATTGAAATTGTTATTATACTAACCTATAGGATAAATGAGGAAATTAGATATGGATGAAGAGGGCTGGGCATTTGAATGAATATTCATGAGAGGCCCCACAATAGGCAAGACCATCATATAAGGTGTCTGTGGGGACGCAGGGAGGGAAGGAGGTTGTTGATAGATGCTGCATTCTCTGAGCTGCTTCCCATTCAGTCCCATCACCTTCACCCATTACCTTAGGGTTACAGTTCTTGGGTTCTCTCTGTCTTATCCCTGCTTGAGTAGGGTCTCTCCCAAGCCTTCTTGCCTGGAGAGTTTCTCAGTCTTCTAGCCCTTTCTCACCCTTCTGGTCCCAGCCATCTGTGAAGCTGTATGATTGAAGATGACCATTTGTATCATTGCTGTTACCACTGTTATACAATTGCAACAAATCTTATACTTTCACTGCTCCTTTCCTGTGGTGGAGGATGGTATGATCAGGATGCCTCCAGCAGAGGGTTTCAGAGGGCTGGAAACACCCCATCTCAGAGTCTGATGTCAGAATTTGGTCTTTTATCTAACCAGCTCCTCTAGGACTGTCTACACTGCAGCTGGGAGTGTGCCTCCCAACTCAGGCAGACAGACATGACTTTGCTCACCCTACTATGCTAAAAATAGCAATGTAGCTCGGGCTAGCATGAGCAACAGCTTGGGCTAGATGCCTCAGTACAAACTTGCTCAGAGCCCCTGGTACAAACTTGGGCAGCTAGCCTGAGCCTAGCCACTGCCCAGGCTGTCCCTGACAATGCTGCTGTTTTTATCATGCTAGCTTGAGCAGAACTAGCATGTATCTGGTCGACTTAAGTTTATCTGCAGTGGAGATGTGCCCTTCGTTATGAAATGGCAGCTGCTTAATAACAGCTAGAAGATCTGCACACATTAAATATATGCTAACTGAACTGTATAGGCAATGAGAGAGAGCAGATAGATGGGCTGCCCTGGGAGGATACCAGGTGGCCCATTTGGAGAAAAATATTACTCTGCTGTGAACAGACCTAAGGTTCTGGAAGGTTAAATAACTTATACTTCATAGGGATAAAGGGAATGATCACATTTGTGAAAGGATATTCAACTGCAAGGAAGTAGCCTCATCAACATGTGGCAGTTGTAGGCTTTCGAGCTTCATAAGACATTTATCTCATCACTTCTGAGGAAAAGCAATATGAATTGTGCTCAGGCTTGTGGTCTTTTGAAACTCTTGCAACGCATGAAACTGAATTGTTTGTTTAATTATTATTTAGATAATGGTTTGAGACTTTATGTGGAAATTGTCCATGCCAACTGACACTGAAGCTGATACTAAACATGTACGTACAATTAAAACTATAATATATACATATATTTCTAATGTTACAAAGCCAAGCACTGCAGCATTAGGAAATGCCAGAATGCCCAGGCCATGAGATGGAGGCTAATTTTTTTTAAATTCGGTGCAGAAGCATATAACACTAAGGACAAGCACTTTGTCAGTGTTAAATATAGGAGATGCCTCCAAACCTGCTAGACTCTGAACAATGAGGACTCAGGACAACTCACTCATCATTGGAAGACATTCACATGTGATTTTTCATGCAATTCTCATAACTTGGTGAAATTACTTATGCCTTTTAAGTTGCCTGAATTGTACCTCTGTTTTCTAAAAAAACATATGTGGTATTTTCCTTTGGCTGTAGCACTGTTGATTATTGAAGCAGAGAAAATCAGGATTTGCTGTTGTAATGGCAAACTAAAGCTAAACCCTTTATAACGCCAGCAGCTGTTTGCAGTTAAACAGGGTGTCCAACTGGGACAACAATCTAAAGAAAGAAATATCAAATCAGGGATGCCACAAGACTTAGAGCCATAGACCTTCCTTCTACTGCCCCCAGTCTCCAATCTTCTCCCTACCCATCCCACCACAAAAAGTTCCACTCCACAGACCTATTTGGTTATATCAGTATTTCTAATCAACATTCATTTATAGTGTTTCTTTTCATAGAAGATTAGGGTTGAAAGCGATCTTAGGAAGTAATCTAGTCCAACCCCCTGCTCAAAGCGACACCAACCCCAACTAAATCATCCCAGCCAGGGCTTTGTCAAGCCTGACCTTAGAAACCTCTAAAGGAGATTCCACCTTCCCCCCCAGGTAAGCCATTCCAGTGCTTCAACACCCTCCTAGTGAAATAGTTTTTCCTGAAATCCAAACTAGACCTCCCCAACTGCAAATTGGGACCATTTCTTCTTGTTCCGTCATCTGCCACCACTGAGAACAGCAGAGCTCCATCCTCTTTGGAATCCCCCCCACCCCTTTCTGGTAGTTGAAGGCTGCTATCAAATCCCCCCTCACTCTTCTCTTCTGCAGACTAAATAACCCCAGTTCCCTCAGCCTCTTCGTAAGTCACGTGTCCCAGCCCCCTAATAATTTCTGTTGCCCTCTGCTGGACTCTCTCCAATTTGTCCCCATCCTTTCTGAGGTGGAGGGCCCAAAACTGGACAAAGTACTCCAGATGAGGCCTCACCAATGCCGAATAAAGGGGAATGATCACGTCCCTCAGTCTGCTGACAATGCTCCTACTTATACAGCCTAAAATGCCGTTAGCCTTTTTGGCAAGAAGGGCACACTGTTGACTCAGCTCCAGCTTCTTGTCCACTGTAACCCCCATGTCCTTTTCTGCAGAACTGCTGCTTAGCCAGTCAGTCCCCAGCCTGTAGCAGTGCATGGGATTCTGCACTTGTCCTTGTTGAACCTCATCAGATTTCTTTTGGCCCAAACCTCCAATTTGTCTAGGTCACTCTGGACCCTATCCCTACACTCCAGCATATCTACCTCTCCCCCCAGCTTAATGTTGTCCGCGAACTTGCTGAGGGTGCAATCCATGCCATCATCCAGATCATTAAAGAAGATGTTGAACAAAACCAGGCACAGGACCAATCCCTAGAATCATAGAATATCAGGGTTGGAAGGGACCTCAGGAGGTCATCTAGTACAACCCCCTGCTCAAAGCAAGACCAATCCCCAACTAAATCATCCCAGACAGGGTTTTGTCAAGCTTGACCTTAAAAACCTCTAAGGGAGGAGATTCCACCACCTCCCCAGGTAACCCGTTCCAGTGCTTCACCACCCTCCTAATGGAAATGTTTTTCCTAATATCCAAGCTAAACCTCCCACACTGCAACTTGAGACCGTTACTCCTTGTTCTGTCATCTGGTACCACTGAGAACAGTCTAGATCCATCCTGTGTGGAACCCTCTTTTAGGTAGTTGAACCCCTAGGTCCTTTTCTGCAGAATTGCTGCCTAGCCACTCAGTTCCCAGTCTGTAGCAAGGCATGGGATTCTTCCATCCTGGAGCACTTTGCTTGATACTGGCTGCCAAAGAGACATTGAGCCATTGATCACTACCCGTTGAGGACAACGATCTAGCCAGCTTTCTATACACGTTATAGTCCATTCATCCAATCCATACTTCTTTAACTTGCTGGAAAGTCTAAATATAGCAAGTCATCCCCATCTCCCAAAACAACATCCTATCTGGGTCCCCATGTCAGAGATGAAATGGTTAAATCAAGTCTAAAATTCATAGAATGTGTTAAAATGCATCTGCCATAAGTATGTATTCATATCATGTATTAAGCATAATCACAACATTTGCACAAAATAATTTAAGTTATTTATGTTTTCTGGATCACTCGCTTAAGCTTTTGATTATGAAGTCTGAAATGAAATAAGATCTTTGAAACATCAAATTATTGCTGGTGGCTGTGTTACTTTCTGGGAAAATTTAAATTGGTAAAGCTCTCTCCTCCACATGCTGACCAAACAAAAATATACTATTGACAAATTTTGCAGTAAAACCTCCCAGATTAAAATAAAAATTTGTGTATGGGTCTGTGTCACATTTTCCACCCTGTATAGCTGGTGCTCTTTATATGGCTACTGTATAGCCATATATAGCCTCATTTTAGCGGATAAATCTACAACTGATAAAGACTAAAAATATATTTTAATGAGTGATGGGGTATGTTTTTTTTAAAAGTCATCAGGCATTTGTTTGAATTAAAAGATTCCCATTTTATTGTTTATGTTCTTATTTCACAGCCTTTGATCCAGAATATTAATAATTTGAACAGTATAAATATCTGCTCAATGACTTTTTCATATTTATGCTGAGGGTCTAAACAGGAAGTCTTTCCTGCCAGTGTCAGCAGAATGTACTGAACAATTCTTACCACTTGTGGGAAAATCCTACCTACTACAGCTCCTGTCAGATCCTGGTTTATGGTTAGGAACCTCTGTAGGCTTCCCTCACCTCTAAGAAGCTCCATGGGTTCCAACTACAGAACAGGCTCAGGACCCCTTTTTCACTGACGTGTGCAGGCTCTGATTAGCATACTGTACGATCCACTTACATGATGGCAATTGGCTACTGCACATTCTGCTGCTGCTTTCCGTAGGTCTTAAGTCCTTACTTAAAAAAGAATCCCATTCAACTTCAAAGCAAGAGAACTTGCTCTAGAGCAAGGGCTTGCGGAATAGAGACAGTAATGGCAAGGAATGAGAAAACCAGACAAGTGAAATCAGGCAGCAGAGAAAGCACCACAATGGTCTATGTCTTGGAACATTAAATTAAGGGGATAAAGAGACAAAGGTTACTGAATGACCTTCCACAGGGAGCCCCCAGAAGTACTATACCACATTCTTCCTCTGTATTTGCCATCTTCCCTCAGCAATCAATTTCATTCTAAACAACTTCACTTCTGCATAACCCCGATGCCTCCAAGCCCTGCTAACACTTATTTGATTAAGAATGGTGGTGGGCAACCTGTGGCCCACATGCGGCCCATCAGGGTAATCTACTGGCAGGCCGCGAGACAGTTTGTTTACACTGATCATCTGCAAGCATGGCCTCCTGCAGCTCCCAGTGGCCGCAGATCGCCATTCCCAGCCAATGGGAAGTAGTGGCCAGATCTTACCGCTTCCTGCAGCTCCTGTTGGTCGGGAACGATGAACCGTGGCCACTGGGAGCTGCGGGCTGCTGTGCCTTTGGACGGTCAATGTAAACAACCTGTCTTACGGCCTGCCAGCAGATTACCTGGATGGATGGCAGGTTGCCCACCACTGATTTAGAATCTCTCATGAAATCTTCTTCCAGTCCTCACCCTTTTTGCTCAGAATCTTGTTAATTTTTTTTCTGAAAACAAGCTTGATACTGTCTAGCAGGAACCTTTATCCTCCCTCTTTCTACCCTTCACTGCCTTCATTTTTTAACTATGCACCTTCTTTCATGCAGACTATTTCATGTAATTAGAATTGTTCCCACTTGTCTTCCACCAGAGAATTTCATTATCATTTTCAAAACCTTCCTTTTTCCAAGAAATCTTCCTTCACTGGTTTCCTCGTCAATGATCTCTGAACACCCATTCATTTGAACTTCTATTCCATTTTTAATCTTGTCTGTGATAGATTATAAACTATGCAGGACATCAGATCATGGGTAAAGTTTTCAAAAGTGCCTATCTGATTTAGGAATCTAAAACTAGTTGATATCCAGAGACTCAGGCTCCTAAGTCATAGAATCATATGATGGGAAGGGACTTCAAGAGGTCTTCTAGTCCTGTCCTCTGTACTCATGGCAGGAATAAATATTATCTAGACCATTCCTGAGAGGTGTTTGTCTAACCTGCTCTAAAAAATCACCAATGATGGAGATTCCAGAACCTTCCTAGGCAGTTTGAGTGCCTGACCACTCTGAGAGTTAGGAAGTTTTTCCTAACGTCCAACCTAAACCTCCCTTCTCACAATTTAAGCCTATTGTTTCTTGTCCTATCCTCAGAGGTTAAAAAGAACAATTTTTCTCCCTCCTCCTTGTAACAACCTTTTATGTACTGTTATTATGTCCCCACTAAGTCTTCTCTTTTGCTGACTAGGCAAAAAAATTTTTTTCAATCTTTCCTCTTTTCCATTATGTTTTCTAGACCTTTAATCATTTTTGTTGCTCCTCTCTGGACTTTCTTCAATTTGTTCACATCTTCCCTGAAATGTGGCCAGGGGTGGCTCCAGGAACCAGCACGCTAAGCGCGTGCTTCAGGAGGCAAGTTGCGGGGGGTGCTCTGCTGGTCGCCGCAAGGGTGGCAGGCAGGTTGCCTTCAGCAGCATGCCTGCGGAGGGGCCGCTGGTCCCACGGCTTTGGCGGACTTCCCGCAGGCATCCTGCCAAATCCGCGGGACCAGGGACCTCCCGCAGGCAAGCCCCCAAGGGCAGCCTGCCTGCAGTGCTTGGGGCGGCAAAATACCTAGAGCCACCCCTGAATGTGGCACCCAGAACTGAACACTATACTCCAGTTGCAGTCTAATCAGTGCAGAGTAGAATGCAAGAATTACTTCTTGTGTCTTGCTTACAACACTCCGGATAATACATCCCAGAATGATCACTTTTTTTTTGCAACAGTGTTACACTGTTGACTCATACTTAGCTTGTGATTCACTTTAACCCCCAGATCCCTTTCTGCAATACTACTTTTAGGCAGTCATTTCCCATTTTGTATGTGTATAACTGATTGTTCCTTTCTAACTGGAGCAATTTGCATTTGTCCTTATTGAATATCATACTATTTACTTCAGACCATTTCTCAAGTTTGTCCAGATCACTTTGAATTTTAATCCTATCCTGCAAAGCACTTGCAATCCCTCCCAGCTTGGTATTATCCGCAAACTTTATAAGTGTACTCTCTATGCCATTATCTAAGTCATTGATGAAGATATTGAACAGAACCAGACCTAGAACTGATCCCTGCAGGACCCCACTCATTATACCCTTCCAGCATGATAGGAACTGATAGCTACTCCTCAGAACAATTTTCCAAACAGTTAGGTACCTATCTTATAGAGCTCCATCTAGGTGCATTTCCCTAGTTTGTTCATGAGAAGGTCATGCGAAACGTATCAAAAGCTTTACTAAAATCAAGACATACATGTTTACTACTTCCCCTCCCAAGGCTGTTACCCTATCAAAGAAAGCTATCAGGTTGGTTTGACATGTTTGTTCTTGACAAAATCCATGCTGATTATACTTATCACCTTATTATCTTCTAGCTGTTTGCAAATTGATTGCTTAATTATTTCTCCATTATCTTTCCGGGTACAGAAGTTAAGCTGACTGATGTGTAATCCCAGGTTTCTCTTATTCCTTTTTTCTAGATTCCCCCCATTTTAGCCTCTGATCCTACCTCATTTTCACTGGCATTCACTATGTAGATGTCCAATCACCACCAACCTTCTTGGTGAACATAAGAACGGCCATACTGCGTCAGACCAAAGGTCCATCTAGCCCAGTATCAGTTTTCCAACAGTGGCCCATGGCAGGTGCCCCAGAAGGAATGAACATAACAGGTAATCATCAAGTGATCCATCCCCTGTTGCCCATTCCCAGCTTCTGGCAAACGGAGGCTAGGAACAACATCCCTGCCCATCTGGCTAATAGCCATTGATGGACCTCTACTCTCCATGAAATTATCTAGTTCTTTTTTGAACCCTGTTATAGTCTTGGCTTTAACAACATCCTCTGGCAAATAATTCCACAGGTTGACTGTGTGTTGTGTGAAGAATACTTCCTTTTTTTTGTTTGAAACCTGCTACCTATTAATTTCATGTGGTGACCCCTAGTTTTTGTATTATAGAAGGAGTAAGTAGCATTTCCTTATTTACTTTCTCCACACCAGTCATGATTTATATAGACCCCAATCGTATCCCCCTTAGTCATCTCTTTTCCAAGCTGAAAGTCCCAGTCTATTAATTGCTCTCCATAAGGAAGCTGTTCCATACCCCTAATCATTTTGTTGCCTTTTTTGGAACTCTTTCCATTCCAATATTTTTTGAGATTGGGTGACCACATCTGAACACAGTATTCAAGGTGGTGTCAGGAACCAATCCATGCAACAAACCTCAATGCCAACTCTGCCCACATCTACACCAGCGACACCATCACAGGACCTAACCAGATCAGCCATACCATCACTGGTTCATTCACCTGCACGTCCACCAATGTATATATGCATCATATGCCAGCAATGCCCCTCCGCTATGTACATCGGCCAAACTGGACAGTCTCTATGGAAAAGGATAAGGGACACAAATCAGATATCAGGAATGGCAATATACAAAAACCTGAGGAGAGCACTTCAGCCTCCCTGGCCACACTATAGCAGACCTTAAGGTGGCCATCCTGCAGCAAAAAAAAACTTCAAGGACCAGACTTCAAAGAGAAACTGCTGAGCTTCAGTTCATCTGCAAATTTGACACCATCAGCTCAGGACTAAACAAAGACTGTGAATGGCTTGCCGGTTACAGAACCAGTTTCTCCTCCCTTGGTTTTCACACCTCAACTGCTAGAACAGGGCCTCATCCTCCTGATGAACTAACCTCATTATCTCTAGCTTGCTTGCTAGCATATATATACCTGCCCCTGGAAATTTCCACTACCTGCGTCTGACGAAGTGGGTATTCACCCATGAAAGCTCACGCTCCAAAACGTCTGTTAGTCTATAAGGTGCCACAGGATTCTCTGCTGCTTTTACAGATCCAGACTAACACGGCTACCCCTCTGATACTTGACATCATAGAGGTCCTGGACTTCAATCTCTTACCTAGCAGCCTAAATTTGGCCTCCAGCAGCTCTCCTATCCTTCCCTTTGTCATTGGTACTTACATGTACCACGATCATTGGCTCCTTCCCAGCATTACACATAAGTCTATCTAGATGTCTCAAGAGATCTGCAACCTTCACACCAGGCAGGAAAGTCACCATGTGGTTCTCCCAGTCATCGGAAACCCAGCTATCTATGTTTTAAATGATTGAATCTCCCACAACTAGTACTGTCTCTTCCTAATAACTGGAGTTCCCTCCACCAGAGAGGTATGGTCAGTGTGAGAGGATACCACAACATCATTTCCCTCTGCTCCCATTGGATGTTCTCCTTCCCTGAGACTCTTATCCTTCTCAACAGCACAAAGGCTGTCCAGCTGGGGGTGGGACTGTTATACAGTGTCCCAGAAAGTCTCATCTATGTACCTCTCTGTCTCCCTTAGCTCCTCCAGTTCAGCCACTCTGGTCCCCAAAGCCCATACATGGTCTCTGAGAGCCAGGAGTTCCTTGCACATATGCCACCTGCCCATAGGGCAGGTAATCGTACGTGGTGCATTGGATAGCTCCCACTCTGTTTCTGGCCTTCTGCCTGCATTATCTTTTTACTCCTGAATCTCATTCCTTTGTCGTGGTTTTCTTTTTAGCATGGTTTTATTTTGGCTTTAAGTTTAAAGAATGTTAAGTGTATCTAGACCCCCTCTTCATACTCTCCCTCTAAACTCACTTACAGAACTCCCCAGATCTCTAGGCTCAGCACACACATGGTCAGCACATGGTTCCCCAAAGAAACAGACCACATGGTATATTTTAGTCAAGCAGCAAGCACACCACAAACACACACACTACAGAAAACAAACTTACCCCAAGGGTCACTTAATAGCTCCTCCTTCACCTGGAGAACTTCCTCCCAAAACTCCCCTGTTAGTCACTCCCGTTCGCTACCTCCTCTGGTTGCTTAGGAGTGGGCTTTTTAAAGCCTTGGTCTTCCTGAGTAGCTCCTCATCCTGGTTAAGAGTTGATGGGAGCTAAAATACTTCGAGATCAAAGCCTCGTTAAGAAGCTCTCAACCTTGCCTACCATGCCGCTAGGCTCAGCATTCACACAGTCAGCACACGGTTCCCCAAACAAACAGACCACGTAGTATATTTCAGTCAAGCAGCGAGCACACCAGAAACATAGACACACACACACACACACACACAACAGACAACAAACTTACCCAAAGGGTCTTGTAATCACTTCTTCTTCACCTGGAGAACTCCCTTGCAAAACTTCCCTGTTAGCTGCTCCTGTTCGCTAGATTGAGCTGTTCCTGTTCATTAGCTCGAAAGCCAAAAAAAGTCATTAAGCTCCTCTGCCATTTACACATTTTCTGTTGTTCCCCCCACCCCATTAATGGGCCTGCCCTGTCCTGGTCTTCATCTTGCTTCTAATGTATTTGTAGAATGTTTTCTTGTTACCCTTTATATCTCTAGCTAGTTTGATCTAGTTTTGTGCCTTGGCCTTTCTAATTTTCTCTCTGTGTACTTGTGTTATTTGTTTATATTCATCCTTTGTAATTTGACCTCCTTTCCACTTTTTGTAGGACCCTTTTTTGATTTTTAGATAATTGATGATCTCCTGGTTAAGTCAGGGTGGTCTTTTGCCATACTTCCTGTCTTTCCTACACAGTAGGATAGTTTGCTCTTGTTCCCTAAAAACTATCAACTGTGTTCAATTGTTTTTCCTCTTAGACTTGCTTTCCATGGGATCTTACCTACCAGCTCCCTGAGTTTGCGAAAATCTGCCTTCTTGAAATCTATTGTCTTTATTTTGCTGTTTTCCCTCCTACTATTCCTTAGACTCATGAACTCTAACATTTTCACACAAGCTGCCTTCCACTTTCAAATTCTCAACCAGTGCCTCTCTATTTGTCACAATCAAATCTAGAACATCATCTTCCCTAGTAGCTTTCTCTACCTTCTGAAATAAAAAAAAAAAAAGTCTCTAATACATTCCAAGAACGTGTTGGATTATCTATGCCCTGCTGTTTTATTTTCCCAACAGATGTCTGAGTAGTTGAAGTCCCCCATCACCACCAGATCCTGTGCTTTGGATGATTTTGTTAGTTGTTTAAAAAAAGCCTCATCCACCCCTTATTTCTGGTTAGGTGATCTGTAGTAGATCTCTACCACGACATCACCTTTGTGTTTTACCCCTTTTATCCTTGCCCAGAGACTTTCAACAAGTCTGTCTCCTATTTCCATCTCAACCTCAGTCCAAGTGTATACATTTTTAATATATAAGGCAACACCCTTTTCTCCCTGCCTGTCCTTCCTGAGCAAGCTGTACCCTTCTATACCAATATTCCAGCCATGCATATTATCCCATCAGGTCTCTGTGATGCCAACTATGTCATAGTTGTGTTTATTTACTATCATCTGGAGTTCTTCCTGCTTATTTCCCATACTTCTCACATTAGTATACAGACATCTAAGATACTGATTTGATCCTCTCCTCCCCCAGTTCTGTTATGTCTCTCTTATCCCTGTTATAACAGCCCATGCTTCCCCCAAATTCCAACCCTTCTCCCAGTTCTCCATGTTTTTGACTTGTCTGTGGGCTTTGGTCACCTGCCCCCTTCAAACCTAGTTTAAAGACCTTCTCACTGAGTTAGCCAATCTGTATCTAAATATGGTCTTCCCCTTCCTCAATAGGTGGATCCCATCTCTCCTTAGCATCCTTCTTCCTGGAACAGCATCCCATGGTCAAAGAAGCTGAAGCTCTCCTGGCGACACCATCCTTGCAGCCAGGTGTTCACTTCCAGGATGCATCCGTCTCTGCCTGGGCCCCCTACCCTGGACTGGAAGGATCAAAGAAAACACTACGGGTGCTCCCAACTCCTTCACCCTTACTCCCAGAGCCCTGTAGTTACTTCTGATCTTCTGAGATCATTAGTATCGTTAGTGCCAGCACTATTATTAGTGCCCACATGGATGAGTAGCATGGGGTAGTAGTCAGAGGGCCAGATGATCCTCGACAATCCCTCCCTAACGTCTCGGATACGGGTCCCTGGCAGGCAGCATAACTCCTGGGATGCCATGTGAGGGCAACAAATGGGTGCCTCTGTCCCCATCAGAAGAGAGTCACCAACCACCGCTACCCAACATTTCCTCCTAGGAGTGGTGGCTGTGATCCTCCCAGCCTTGGAGTACATGGATTCTCCTTCTCCACCTTTGAGGGTGATTCCTCATCACTTGTTGGCAGGGCAGCATAACTGTTTCCCATCACCATGGTGGGTGGGTTGGGAGTAGAGGTGGAGCATGGCCTGCTGCCAGAAGTAACCAGCAGCCAGTTTCCTCCCTGCGACAGCCATATCTTCCTCCCCTGGTGGTGTGACTGCAGTCCTCTCTAGCTGGATAGCGTCCTCAGCCTTGGATGTCTTCATATGAATACTGTCAATGAATTGCTCGTGTGCACGGATACTCCTCGGCCTAGCCACCTCCTCCTGTAGCTCTCCCACCTGCTTCTTGAGAGATTCCACCAGCAGGCATCTCTCACACCGGATGGTCCTCCCAGCCTGGCTTTCTGTGAGTAGTAAATGCAGGCCACAGTCTCTGCAAGTCCACACCAGGATCTGGGTAGAGGCGTCCATGGTTAGGGTTGTTTGTCTGGATACAAGTGCAGGTAGAGGAGACAGGAGCAGCATTGGCAGTAGCGATGCAGCCCTTCCTAACCATAACGATTCTATTACATCTCTCTCCCACAAAAAATCCCTCTCAAACCCCCCTATTCACTTTCAAGGCCTTTTCTCCTAGGTCAGTCCTACCCTTTTGTTAATCACACAGGGGGAGGGCGATCACAGTGCTGATTGAGGCCGATGAAGGATGATCCAGGGAACAAAGGCTCAAGCAGTGCCCAGACACACAATCCTAATTGACTCTGTAACTGAAATAACCTGAAAGAGAAACAAAAACACAAACTGTCAAGCAAACTCACTCACCCCAAGATTAGTACTCGTACCTTGTTTGTTCAGCAGGAGGCTCTCCTTCTACCCCTTCAAACTTCCGTTTGTGGTCCCGTGTTCACTTGGAGACTTTTGAAAATTTAACTCTAAATTTGTAACACACCATGGACATTTATGGTGTTATATAATACATTCTTAGTGTTAGTAATAGGATTAATAATGCACAGAACAACATTATTCACTATCTCTGATTTAAACCCAAATTTCCTAGAATTTTTCTACAGAACTGAAACAAGATATCCGATAGATAAATACTTCACTTCAGTAAAGAGGATGAAGGCTGTTTTTGAGCAAAAACTAGACTTGCTTGCTTCATTCTTTCAACCTTTGCTTATTTGTTGTGGGTTTTAATCTTTATTAATTTATTTATTTTACTTCTGACTGCTTGTTTGTAAGGCAAAGTCTCTTTGATGTTGGACTGTTAGATTAAGCGAAACAATGTATTCCTTATATGCTAATATCTAAATCCTGAGTCAACAAGAATACCTTTCCTTGGAAAAATAGATAATTAAATTACCCTTTCCTCAAGTAAACAGAGTTTTTGATCAAGGCAGGCTTCCTGCAAAAGCCTTTGATATGAGTAGTGCATTGTCTCATACTAAGCTGTCAATGTCATTAATGAATCCTCATACTAAAGAGACTTTCTGATGGAGATAATTTGGCCTATTGTTCAATATGGATTTATGGATGACTGTTTATTAAAGATATGAAGATCTATCACAATAACAGTGTGACTCAGCATCAGGTGCCTTTTCCTTTCTTTTATATTTTTTTGGGGTGGGCGGGAGTGAATTTAGTGTTTATTAAAAGGGACAGATTACAGCACTGGAGAGTGAAGTCCTCTGTTTAAAGAACAATATCAAAATTGGCTTCCGCAACAATAGGTGTCTCATTCTTGACCAAAGGAGTATCTGGATATATTTTTGAGGGGGTGAGAGACAAGTAATGCAGACTCCAACTCTATTTAATCCTGGCCCTCTTTGCTGAGGCCAGCAACAAGGAAGCTAATTTTGAGGTTATTTATTTTTTTAAGATGAACACTTGTGTAGAATTGACTGATTAATTTCACAAAGGCCATCAAGCAGCCATCAAACAGTAATATGAAATAGGGTCAAAGACCAGAATGCATGGGACTACTCATGAAGTAAGGTGCTACTTCATAAGGGCATACGAATCAGCACTCTTCTTCCTCTCCAAATTCTTTCTTGGGGTAAGGTGGAAGGTGGATGCCTGGAACTCTGTTCTTTAGATACTTCTTTCCATTTATTAGGAGACCATATTGTAGGGATGATGCCAAATTATTATGGATTGTTATGATTGATATGAATGAATGTGGTGAACATGAGTTTGATTCAGCTTGATACGTCTGGATTTACTACAGGATTCTGGGAGCAGGATTCTGTTCATATCATGTAGTTGACATGGAAATTTCCTGAGTGTGCTGAGATTGCACTTGAATGATTAGTTGAGGCTATCTGTGTGTGTGTTTCAATATGTAATTTTAGAACATAACAGCCAATGACCAGTTCACCAAGTGAAGAAAATGCAAAAACACGCCATCAGTGAGCTTGGCACAGGCTGACCCAGGTCAAAATGACTTTTTTGGATGACACCACGCTGAGAGTTCAGGTGAATGATTGATGAGAGGGCAAACGGTAACTGATCTTTGGTCTCTGTCTGTTTGCAGTCCCCTTCTAAAATATTAACTAGAAAAAGCCAGTAATAAAACACTCACAGGGCATATTTCTGGGACATGTGACTCCTTTGAGAACAAAAGGTGTAAATGCTAAGCAGAATGAGTTAGTTGGTTAGTTCCCTGGTTAATATCTGAAAAGGTCTGTGACACTATAAGACAGAGGGCCTCAGGGTAGCCAAGACCCTGCTACAAGGGATTCTTTCTCAAATAAACAGCTGTTCATTGAGCAAATTGAATCTGAATTTTCACTTGTACCGGTGACAGTCTGCCCAGCTGAGGGTCATTAAAGATCTGTTTCAGCATTGGTAGCAGAGGATGGTTACCGTGCTAGTGACCAAGTTGGCTGTTTCTGAATTGGTCAGCGAAGCTGAAATATTGTTTTGAGACATTGTACTGTACTGGGGAAACGTGGAATTGAATATAGCTTGGATCCAGAATACTGAGAAAGAGGGAAATACATAGGCATGCAGGGTTGTATTAGTGCTATCTTCAAGTCTGTGATGTTCTGCAAGAGCAAGCAAGGCGGGTCCACCTTGGAGGACAAGGGGGATGCCCTGAAGCTTTCAGGTCTTGCTAATAAGTCCCTATTAAGACAGGTGTTGGATGGATCACTTGATGATTACCTGTTCTGTTCATTCCCTCTGGGGCACCTGTAGTTGGCCACTGTTGGAAGACAGGATACTGGACTAGATAGACCTTTGGTCTGACCCAGTATGGCCATTCTTATGTTCTGATGTGTTTAAAAGCTTGGGATCAGACCCATGGCTGGATGATGCTGTCCTCATGCCATATAAGAAAGGTTTGGAGAATCTGTTGTCAGGGTATCAAAAGGATTACACTTCTAAGAAGGAGTGAATGATGAATGCTGCTGTTTGTGTTATGTATCATGCTGTAAATAAGCTTGTAAAAGAGCATGATGCCTGGGAACAGGAATTGGAAAAACTAAAAATGCAAAATGAAAACCCAAAATGTGACTTGTAACTGCTGAAGCACAGAATGTAACTAATGCTCAGCAGATAACAGCTTTAACCCAGACATGTCAGGACTTAGAGAGAGAATAAATATACAGGTGGAAGAGGAAGAGGAACCACTTCCAGATCCTCTGGGGCAGCCTAGCCTGTAGTGGTAGTGCAGATGCTCTGTCTCCATAGCAAATACAATAGGAAGTCATTTGTTCTCTGACTGGAATTAAAAACAGGCTAAACCAGGGGTCTCCAAACTACGGCCCATGGGCTGGATCTGGCCTGGGGCTTCCATTCGTCCGGCCCTCCAACCGACCGGAGAAGAGAACAGCTGAGTAGTCATGTGGAGCAGGCAGGGGGAGGGGCTGCTGGCAGCAGCTCACGCAGGATGGCAGCACAGCTGAGCTGTGCAGAGGGGTGAGTGCTCCCGGAAGCCAGTGTCTCCCCAAAAGGGGAGCCAACTTAGGGGAGAGTCATTACTGCAGCCGAGCAGGTACAGGGAGAAGCAAACAGGCAGGCTGCAGCTGAGTAGGGACACCGAGCAGGGAGTGGGAGGGGCTGCCTGCAGCAAATCCCGTGGGGCAAAGGGAGGTAGCTCAGCTCTGCTGAGCTGTGTGGAGGGGTGAGTGCCCCCAGGAGCCAGTGTCTCCCCAAAAGGGGAGCCAACTTAAGGGAGAGTTGCTGCTGCAGCCGAGCAGGCACAGACCCCTGCCTTAGAGTAAAAATACAAGCCAGATGCTTAATTACATCTCCAATAAATGGAGTAAAGAAGATGGAAATTAACACTTTCATAATGGTTAAATTTTAACTACAGCACTAATAGAACCAAACAGTATTTGTATGACACAAATGTGTGAGTTTTTAGAAATAAAATAAAAAAAAGAAATGATTTTTAATGTATTGACAATTTTTTGTGTGATTTCACAGTACCTGCATCAATTAACTTTTATACCTGATTTAGAATTTAATGCAACACTGACACAGTAGAATAGTGTTGTTTAACGATTTGCATATATTTAATATCTTTCCCAGTCACTTTGGCCTGCAAAGCCCCTTCAAAAATCTAATATGGCCCTTGTCTCATAAAGTTTGGAGACCCCTGGGCTAAACCATTGGGTTCTTTGACTAAAAAAACATGTTTGTTTTGGCTGTTGGGATACATGGTTTGAAACATCTAGATCTTGGAGATTTAAAAGAATTGATAATAATGTGTGCTGGCCCTATGGAAGGAACTGAATTGTTGGCAGAAATTGAGGCAGAATTAAGCAAAGATGACAGAAAAGGTACTATACAGAAAATAACTAGAAATATTCTGACCCCTTTTCAAGTCCCCCATATCCCCACTCCCCGAATTAAGAAGGTCAGTTTTGTTGATGCATCAGGAGAAAAGGGAATCTGTTATGGCTTATTGTACTAGATTGTGGTTGGTATACTGTCTGGCTGAAATTGAGGGGCCTTCTGTGAGAAGGTATTAGAACAGGGAGGAGAGTGGAGTTTGGAATGTATTGAATTTGGAATTGCCAGACAAATCTTTAGAGGCTGGTTACTGCTGACCTTTGCAAACCAAGCTACAAGATTCAGGTCACAAACTTACCAGGATCTTCACAGTCTCCGTAGAAGGTCTGATCACAATTTATAAATCCAAAATCTGAGCTAACCTGTAGGTTAAAATGCTTTCATGGAACCTGATTCTAATTTCAGAGGTTCACCAACATGATGCAGAAACAAATTCATAATGATGATGATATCTAGCTCTTATATAGCACTTTTCATCAGTAGACCTCACAGCACCTTACAGAGGAGGTAAGGACTATTATCCCTATTTTACAGCTGGGGAAACTGAGGCTCATAGTTGTCCCTTCTCCAAGGTCACCTAACAGGCCGTGAAGAGCTCAGAATAGAACTCAGATTTCCCAAGTGCTTTGTCCACTAGGTCTCCCTGCATCCTTCAAATACTTGTAATGTCATTCAATTACTTTTAGCCCAAGGGCAAAGTAAGAACTACTAAATCAAAATGTTACAGTTAGGATTTACTGACAAGAACTGTAAATATACTTTAAGTTTTGGAAATCTCTTTTCTGATTTATGAATCAATGTAATGGGATAAAAGCAGCTGTGGCCTAACTCCAGTGAAGTTCACTGAGGTCAGAGATTAATTTGGCCAGTGATTTCAAAGTTAAGTAAGTAAATTTGGTGCTAACTGTAGAATTATCAGGTGGTTTAGGACCAAACTCTGACTGACCCCTGACATGGGTGTGCAAGGTGTAAGAGAGGGTGCAAGGAGCCTCCCTCTGGAATTGAGGTGAGCAGAGTGCCATGAAGGGAATTGCAAAAAAGTATTATTGTAGCTCAGCCTCCCACTATGGAGCTGCCCAGGCACAGGGAGAGAGACAGTAAGCTGTACACCTTAGAGGGTTTAGCAGCAGGTGAGTTGCCTCTGTGTTCCCAGGAATTCCAAGAGGCACTCAGCCTTTCTGAGAATCTCTACACCACCACCTATGAAATGGCTGTATTTGCAAAGCACCATTAATGCTGGGAAGGATGCAGTAATAAAGGTACTCATATTAAGGCTGTGAGTTTGCCACAGAGAGCATGAAATCTGTGACCTTTGTGACTTCTGCAGTGGGGCAGTGAAAATACATTACCTCTGGGTAGAAATAGTTGTCAAAGCCTGGGATGTTCTTCTGACTATAGAATTATCTTTCTGTGGAGAGATACCTATGATGGGCACATTACCACATGTGTAGCCTTCGTTAAATTTTGAGGAAAAGTTTCTTTGCTAGTATGTCTTTAAATATAATTGGATTGTCTCTTTTTTGACTGTGCTTAGTGTTACCAAGGATATACAACCAGAAAGTTTTGCTTTCTGAGGGGATGGGACTAGACTGAATATTCAATCTTATAGTCTTTATAAATAACCTGCCTGCTTATTTTCTTGCCTTTAGTTGCCTTTGTTGGGAAGACCTGCTATAAATGAAGGTCCTGATTCAGCAAAGCACTTAAACATGTGCTTAGCTTTTAGCACATTATAGTCCCATTCAAGATGGACTGAGGTCTCAATTATCCACTGAATGAATGACCAAACCTAAGAATCAGCCTCATGGTTAAGCCAGGACAGTATAGATCACAAGCCAAAAGGCCACCAACCTTGGCCATAAATTTATGTTCTATAAAAAACTGATTTATAAATCAAAATAATATTTTTGGAAATGGAGTCTGGTGTGCTATTAGACCAAGAAACAGCTATAACACTAGTTTGCTTCTGATAAAATAATAGCATGATTCAATTTCATATCTGCCATGAGATCTTACAATGTGTAAATCTTCATTGCTGAGAATTACTGCAGCCACAAACCATTATTTCCAATTATTGTGATGTTCAGTTACCAGATCTCATGACAGATATGGAGTTAACTCCTGTTAGAAGTGTGTAGACTGTCTTCTCATTTCCATGACTGTTTATAACGGAGCCCTCCTGGCTCCTCCATAAAACTCAGTCGGCGACCACTCAAAGTGTATGCACCAATGCTCTTTTATTCTTACGCCAGTTCCCACCACCTGCTATATACACTTTATACCCTGTCTCCAGGCCAACACCCTGGGGGACTGCTAGCTTTCCCAGCTAGCAGGGATCTAGAGCCACATGCTCCTCCCCTTCCTGCCCCCCTTAATTTCCTCCCTACTGACTTTATATGGCCGGCTGGCTGATTAGTCCCGCAGGTGCTGATGCTCAAGTAATCAGGGCTTGGTCTCCGCTGACAGTCCCAACTAATCCCCTTAATTGGAGAGGGGCTACCAGGGACCTAGCCAGGCTCTCCTGGCCAGCACCCTGTTACATCCCTCCCCCCTTAAGAGCCGCAAGGCCTGGCCATCTCGCCCCTTGACCTTTTAGCTTTCTACCTGAAGGGGGTCCTTCCGGGAGCCGTTCCCCATCCAGGACCAGGTAGACGCCAGCCACCTCTGTAGGCATTCGCTTCATCCCCTTCTGCAGAAGGTACACTGCACAGGTAGTGGCTGCTCCCATAATTCTGCCTTTACTCGCAGGTCATTGCATCAGTCACATGGCTGCTGGTGCCCTACTCCTTGCTCCTTCAGTCCCTCAGGTATGGGGCCAGAATTTGCTTCCTCCTCGGTGAGGCGTTCCCCGCCTCAGTTTCCCCCGAAGTCTCTGGTGCATTTGCAGTTATGCTCACAGATAGCACTATCATGGGGCCCTTTGCGGGGCCCATCCCTTCCTCACATGGGCTCAGCCCAGTGAGTTCCCCCATGTAGCCCTCCTGCGAGTCCACCCGCCCTGGGCTCGGTTGTCTAGGAGTTTTTTCACTATATATGGAACTTTGCCCGTCCTTGCTGCTGGGGAGCCTCAGGCTTGGGATGTCTGCCCCCCTTTTTGGGGTCCCCCTCGCTTCCTTTCGGGGGCAGCCTCCAGTCCCTGCCTAGCACACCAGGGATGGTAGTCCCTCCAGCACTCCCACCCATTTCCATCGGAAGTAGCCCCTCAGTTCCAGGGGTATCTGGGCCACCCAGCAAAACTACTTGTCCCCGTGGATGCACTACTTGTCCCCGTGGATGCACCCCGTGGATTCACCCCAGCCAGCCTTGCCCCCTTGACCAGCGCCTGCTGTATAAGCGTGCAGCCAGACGCCATATCTAGCAGACTGGTTAGTTGTTTTCTCCCCACCCTCACGGAAGCTTGTCCGGAATCTGGATCTCCTGGCCAGCACCCTATTACACTATTGTTAAAGTTATTTAATGAAAATTAACTTGCTATGACTTCATGTCTTGGTTTCCAAGAATTTCCTTACAGAATGCAAGTGGTATATAACCAAAGTTCAATATTATCATCAATTAAACCTTCTTATAAAATGAACTCAGCAACGGAATTAGTAACATGCACGTATGTGTGTGTTTGTGTGAGTTTGCTTTATTCGCAATACCTGCTTGGCTGATCTGAGCTGGAAAATGGATTTAAGGATAGATAGGGTGACCTGAAATCCCGTTTTAAAGGGACAGTCCCGTATTTACACCCTCCTGCAAGTGTCCAGAATTTTTCTTAAAAATGGGCAAATTGTCCTATATTTTATGTTTCCCCCACATCAGTACCGGTGGGTCCTGCTGCTGGCTGGATCTCTGCTCGCCAGCTGCCTGCCCACCAGTGGTGAGTTGTGAGTACCAGTGGCCGATGATGGGATGGGTGTGCAAGGCTGGTGGCAGAGCACAGCTGCAGTGTGCACAGCTCCCACTGAGTGCTGGTTCTTGGCCAGCAGGGCCTTGCCCCCTGTCCGATTTCCGGCCAGCATAGGCTGCAAGCTGCAGTGACCAATGAGTGAGGGCAGGCGACAGCAGCTGGTTACATGTTACCTCTGCTGCCCGCCCGTCAGCTCTTTCTGTGTTCCCCCTCTGGCTGTGTTCTCCCTGATTTGCCCCTTCCCTCCCTCCCCCCGCAGTCCCACTGCTCCTCCATATCCCCCTGGCAGGACATGTCTCCCTCCCAGCGCTGTGTGGAGAACCAGCCCCTTGTCACAGCGCTTAGCTCACCAACAACCCATCCAGCAGGCTCCTTCCTTCCCCCACTGTCTCTGGCTTTGCCAGTGCCCCAGGAAAGCCCAAGACCCTCCAGCCTGGGTGCTGTCTAGGAGCCCTATGTGTGCCAAAGCCCTGCACAGCACTGGAACAGGTAAACCTCTCTGCCTCTTTGCTAAGCTCTGGAATGGCAGGGTATTTCTCCAAAGAGAAAGGATGTACGTAACCTTTATGTGTTTGGGTCCCTGTGATTGGTCCAAAATGGACAAATTTTGGAATATCAAAAGCAATTGCTTAAAGCTATTGTTCAAATCTCTCTTAGGTCAATTTGCTTGGATTTTTAAAGGAGTTAAAATCTAAAATATGATTACAGGAGGTCTCACTAGAGTGTAATTTTAACAAGATAACCTAAAGTTACTTATATTAAAGGCCAGAAGGGGAAATTCAGTATTTGAAATGGAATCTCGTCACTTTTTCATATCCTCTTAACCCTGGGATGGGGGAGAGTCCTTTCCACGAGGCTGGTATGGGCATCAGTCTCACTTAGGATTCTGAAGCTTCTTGTTGGATTCAATCATCTTTGGGGTCCCACATGGTGACCTCAATTTTATATACCCAGATTTCAAGGGTCATTGGAGGGAGCCACCCTCTGATTTTTATTGGACATGTGCCAACTGAGAACTTAGATTTCACCTCTCTGTTTCTCTGTATCCAATATATGGTGTGGTGTATAACAACTTTCTTCAATCTTTTCTTATTGAAGGCTTTTTAATCTTTGAATTATTAAGATAAATTGTTTAAAAGGGAGGAAATTCCAATTAACAATGTGGGCTAATATTGAAATACAATCCTTGACATAAATCAAAGTTATACCCTGGTTTATATCTTTCAATGTTCTTTCTTCCTTGTGCCATGAAATTCCTATTATTTTTAGAGTACAGTAATTATTTACAATGAAAACCAACAAAACTCCTTATAGTTTTCCAACTTCGATGAAACACTTCAAACTTTCTTTGATTGTATTTAAGCATTTCATGTTATTTATGGTTTGCAAGAGAACGAGACACTATCCACATATAGAGAGATCTTACCTACAAGGCAAATAAATGTAGAGTTTATCATTTGAGGTAAAAGACATATTGATGGGGCAAAACAGATTATCCATGATATATAGGATTCACAAGGCAAACAAATGTATAGTTTATAATTTGGTGTGAAAACATGTGGTTTGGATTTCTTGGGGTAAACTTGCTCTATTTGACCTTCAATCCAGCAAGTTATTTCTAGTTTCGTTAACTCACACATTCCCCACTCATCTTTTGATACACTTACAATGTGCAATAGACCATTTTGCATAGGAAATCAGGGTGTTACCCTTGCCTGGCAATGTTTTGGATATCCTTTTAGCTATTTTGAGAGGGAGAAATAGACACTCTCATAATTTGCATATTAATAAAACCTAAGTGACTTAACAGTCATCTCATTTAGCCATTTTAGTTTCTAGTCGGGGGAGGTGGAACTCCCAGCCTTGGCTGATCTGTGTGTCCTTCAGCAAAGAGTCTCACGTGATATGAATCATTGTCTCATTGGCTTTACTTCCTAGGTGGATCCTCTTATGTGATAAATAGCTTTTTATATTTTGAGAGCCTGGAGAAATTATTAATCATTCAAGGCATATCTGTTCACTATGCTGCTTATGTAACCCACACACCTCCTGGATGTAGTGTTCTGTCCAGGTCCGGCTCTACAGTTTTTGCCGCCCCAAGCAGCGGCCGAATTGCCACTGGACAGCGGGGGCAGTCCCTGTGCCCTTAGGGTGGCAGGCGCGTTTCCCCGGCAGCGGCAATTCGGCGGCAGCTTCTATGTTTAGCTGAAGCCGCAGACAGCTGAACATAGAAGCTGCTGGCGAATTGCTGCCGCCGCAGAAATGCACCTGCTGCCCTAAAGGTGCACGGACTGCCACCGCTGTCCGTGGTGGCAATTCAGTGCACTGCTTTGGGGCAAAAACACAGGGACTGCCGCCCCTTGCAGAATGCCGCGTCAAGCACCGGCTTGGAATACTCGTGCCTGGAGCCGGCCCTGGTTCTATCCCATGTAGTGGTCCTGAGACCAATTTGAGATTAATGAGTCTGCTACAGCCTTAGCTAACAACCACATGGCTTTTAGCTCATGCATTAAACTTCAGAGGTCCCAGGTTCAACCTCACCTGCCAGTGGTCGGGTTTGTCAGTGTTACAAGTGGGGGCTCATCCCAGGGCCATATTAACTTTTTGTGGGCCCAGCACCAAACGTATTTGTACCCCCCAAGGCAATGATTGTAAAAGACAGGAGATCAGCACAGAAATTGTCTTTGACACAGCACATAGCTGCACAGGTTTTATTAACAACGGAATGGTGTGAGGGGTGCAGGAGTTCCCATTTGGTGCTCAGGGTAGGGGAGCAGGAATCAGGGCATGGGAGGCTGGGGATGTGGCGGGGTGCAGGAGTCAGAGCAGGGTGGGTGTGAGTGAGCAGGTGCATGGGGTTGGGGGGCATGAAGGGTCAGGGTAAACGACTGGGTGTGAGGGCTTAGGTCATGGGGTACTCACGGCAGGGGGATGGAGGCATAGGTGCTGACTTTTGGTTGTGCCGGTGGGTGCCCTCTTTAGGCCCCACTCCAATTCTGCTCCTGCCTCCCCGCCCCTCGCTCACTCCCTCCCTCCTCTGAACACTTCTGCCAGTTTGGGTGGAGGCTATTTTCAGCATATTTATACTCATTAGAGAAAAAAGGTGGGTGAGGTAATATATTTTATTGGACCAGCTTCTGTTGATGAGAGAGATAAGCTTTTGAGCTTTCACAGAACTCTTCTTCAGGGAGAAGAACTCAGTGAAAGCTCTAAAGCTTGTCTGTCTCTCTCACCAACAAAAGTTGCTCCAATAAAAGATACTATCTCACCCACCTTGTCGCTCTGTTTCCTGGGAACAAACAGGGCTATAACAACACAGCATACACAAATGCAAGATTCACATGAACAGCACAGAGTGACCACCATCACACCAGGACACTATTTTCAGGATTCAACTTAGCATAATGCCATCATCACACCAAGGAAGTAGCACTACCAGCACAATGAGATAAATATAGCCACATGTGCATGCCAAAAATTCATAGTACAAGCACACTGGGATCCACACAGCAGGATAGTAGTGTCAGTTTAGCTCTCAGTTTAGTGGGGATACACTCAGGGACTGAGTCCAAAGGTTCAGCTAAACACAAGGGCATCTGCAAATAGCTGTACTAACAGCAGGATCTACACTGGCGCAATAGGAGGAGTTGCATGTCAGGGCACTAATTCCCAATCCCAGTGCAAAGCAATATGGGATCCAGGCACCAGGTCTTTAGTACCAGAATTTGTACTCTCGGGAGAGTGGGATGGAATTATAGACGTTACAGGGGGAAAAGCCCTATGTGATGGTCCTGGCTCAGTCCATCTCCCTGCCAATGCAGGGCTGATCCTTACTGGATGTTTTGTCCAGTCTCTTTTTAAAAGTCCCAAGCCTTGGAGTTTCTAGCTGTGACACTCAATACCAGGGGTTCTCAGACTGGGAGTCAGGACCCCTCATGGGGTCACGAGGTTATTACTGGTGAGGTCACAAGCTTCCAAGCTCCACCCTAAACCCTGCTTTGCCTTCAGCATTTATAATGGTATTAAATATATAAAAAGTGTTTTTAAATTTATAAGGGGGGTCGCACTCAGAGACTTGCTATGTGAAAGGGGTCACCAGTACAAAAGTTTGAGAGCCATTGTTCTATACCTCAGGGGAAAGGCGTGCTGTGCAGTGTAAGTCCCATATTCATCATTTGTATAAATTTTTTATATTTCATATAAAGCATGCCATGTAAAGTATCATGGGAAAGGTTATGATTTGCTGAAACCCACTGTTCTGTCAAAATATGTATATCATTAAAGTATATACAATTATGAGATTGTGCTGTATGGTGTTAAAGAAACATGCTGCAAATTTGGGAGTAGCCCAGAAGGCATCTCCCCAGAAACAACAAGGCACTTGACCAAATGGCTGGGTGGATGTTAAACAACCATCACCAGCCATTGTGCAGCAAGTGAATGACAATTAGCAATTCAGTGACCATCACCAGAGAATTACTCAACCCTGGGACTCAGCAATGTCTCCCACCCCAAAACATGATCACTAGTCCTTCCCTTAGGAGACAATTCCATCCATACCCCAAGGCAGAGATTGCACTGCTAGGACGATTTCCCCTGGTAGCCTCAGTTTTCCTTTCCTACTTCCCCTCTTCCCCCTCAACATGGTGCCTGGACTTGTGTTTGCCATAGCACATGGACTAAACACATACAACAGGAGATAGTTCCAGCCTTCCCTTGGGAGACAATTCCATCCACACCCCAAGGCAGAGATTGCACTGCTAGGGAGGTTTCCCCTGATAGACTCAGTTTCCCTCTCCTACCCACTTCCGATCCCTTCCCCACTGCCTCTTTCTGTAGCCTGATTTGGAATGTGTTAGCAGTGTTGATTTAATTTATCCACTTAATGTATTTTTATTTAATTAATTTTAATTAATATTAATAATAATTATTATATATTAATTAGTATGAGTTTGGCTCGCCAATTTGTTTGATCAGAAGATAAAGTTTGTCCTGATCAGGCTTCACAGAGTTTATAAAAGGAACTTGGGGTCATGACAGGAGCTTACATTGAGAAAGATATAGTCATAAAGACCTTTTTATTAAAATCAATGAAATGGTAAGCAGATGGTAAAACAGTTAGGATTATAGAGTTACAAGTATCAGAGTTCTTTAAGAGATATATCTATGGTAATACAATATTATAAGCTGCAAATGTGGTTAATACTCACACACTGTTTTAATAACACTAGTGCTGGAAGATACGGACCATGCCTATGGCAATTTCCGTTTTCACACCTCTGGCAGAGGAAACTATTGCAGATTTGTTTGCTCTCTACTTTAACTATGTATGCTTTATCTAAACTGAAATATGGACTTACAGTTTGAAAAGAAATAATAACATGGCCTATTACTAGTTAATAGCCGTCGTAGATGGGTAGCATCGAGACATAGTTGAAGGTGGAGGCAAGGAAGGGTAGACGGGAGCAGATAGATGGGTAGATTGCCTGCCTAATGTGAGCTGCCTCACCTTTTTATAAGGCGTTAGTTGGAAATCCTTCCTCCTATGCCCAAATTTCATCCTTCCCCCATGGAAATGTTAGGGTATACTTGCCCCATAGGCTAGTATGTATATGCATATGAATGACAGGTATGTACGCATTTGTGGTGTACTTGTTAGATTTGTGCGCAAAAATCCCCGTTTTCCACCCTTTACTGTTATTGGCTCATTCAAAGGTCTCTAGACATCTGCATAGGTATTTTGTCTATTATTACTTTTCTGAGTAAGGGTCCCAAAATGTGCCAAAGTTGCCTTAGCGTCACCTGTAGGTCTCTATATTCTTAATATAAATCTATAAGCCTATTACATCAAATACTCAAATTTATCGGAAAGATTTATATACAAACCAGCAGATTAATCCTTAGGGCTACATTCCCTTCCACCTCCCACCCCCATAAGGAACAGTCACCCAGATGCCAGCTAGGAGCACCAAGCGCACTACATGGACATGGCCACTGTCTCTGAGAGGCAGGCATCTCTGCCTGGGGCATCGCACCCCACAGGAGACCAGGAGTCCCCCCTTCACCCACCATGCCCATCCTGGTCTAGCTGCCCGGCAGGAGCTGGTACTCTCAGTCTCTCTGTGCTGAGGGAGTGCAGGGGATGTTTTTGGAGATGACTCTAGCTGATGCCCCTGCTAGATGCAGAGCACTGGGTGGTAGCTGGTGCCCCCCCCCCCATGCAGATGGCCACCCCGTCAGCAGCCAGGTGTCAGCTCTCAGCACAGCCACCTGGGTAAAGGTTTCAGTTCCTCCCCAGCCATCCTAACCCCAAGCCACTGCTACTGGCTGCCTTTAGTTGGGTGAGAGGTTGAAGCGCAAGGTTGGGAGCTGCTCAGCTGCAGAGCCACAGAAAGCAGCCTGCTGCCTACAAGAAGCAGGTAGGAGAAGGAGGTGGGGCTGCACCTGTGGGGTTGCTCAGCCCTTGCTCTAGGAACAGAGTTCCCCTCGCTGATTGGCTGGTGGCCAAAAAACAGCTAAACAGCATTGCCGGTGTAATGGATTACACTACACCAACCACGCTGATCAGCAACTCAGAGCCGGAAAAACACGTGTTTGATCAGTGGCAGCTCCCGCTGCTGGCTCTGCAAAAAAACTGCTGATTGCCCTCCCCACCTTCCCTCCACTCCGACCAAACAGCTGATCACTTGTGGGCCCCATAAACAGTTGACTGGTGGGTGCCCCCTATGGCTGGAGGGGCATGCCCCAATTCCACCTCCTTCCCCAAGGCCTTGCCCCCACCTCTCCTCCTCCCAGGAACAGTGAGCTTGCTAAAGCTCAGCTTTTCCTCCACCGTCCTGCTGGGAGACAGCAGATCGGCAGCAGGGAGGGGCCAGGCAGGTACGCAGCAGGCTGGGGGAAGAGGCGGGGAAGGAGCTTGGTTGCCGCCAGCAGAGACTGCTTTGCTGCAGCAGAAGCCCAGTGCCGGCAGTACCAAACTTCAGAGAGGGCGGGGAGCAGAGAAGAGTGGCCAGCCTGGGCCGCTTTGGAGTGTGGGCCCAGCGCACTGGCGCCATGGTATATCTGCTATTCCTCATCTGGGAGATCAACTGGGAAGTCTCTAAAGCTTGGGAGGCGCTTCCTCAGCTATGGAAAGTATGTAACCCACACACCTCCTGTGTGTAGTGCTCTTTCCCATATGGTGGCTCTGAGACCACTTAGCTAAGGCTGCAGAAGACTCATTAATCTCTAACAGCCAGTTGGCTTTTAGCTCACAGAGTAGACACTCATGCACTAAGCTTCAGAGGTCCCAGGTTTGGTCCCACCCAGGAATTTGAAGAAAGAATTCAAGCTGAATGATGTGTGTAAGTCTATTTCTCATTATTGTAACCCACAGTTCAGATTGCCACCTATACATCTGCATTACATATCAGGAAGATCTAAATAAAGCCTGCTTGACTTTCATTTACTCCATCTGTTGCAACTATTAGGCCAAAGTCATTCCTGCCATAACTAAATTCATACCAGTGATGTTACACCAGAGATAAGTTTGGCCCACTCTCAATATGTAATTAAGTATTACAGAAAATCAAGATGTGTATTTTCAGTTTCTCTGTGAAACATATTTTCTATTTCTCATTCTTTCCTTTTTTTAAAAACATAAGAATTTTAAGTAGTACACATTTCTTAAAATGAGTAAACAGTTATTTTGAAAAAGAACTGAGGTCTGGGTACACAGCTATGCTGAAGTGAGCATTTTGCAACTGATGTTAATAATGGATCAGTAGCATGCTTGATTATTAATAGGAACATAAGGACCTACATTTATTTTGAAGAATTAAAAAAAATGAACAAGTACAAAGCAAATTAGCTGAAACAAACTAATAAGTTCCCACTGGATGTAAAAGTATAAATATTAATTAATTAAATATTTCTAATCAGTAATAACTTAAGGGTACATCTGAGTAATGTCACAGCACCTGGCATTGCCATAACTTCAATGGGAGTTAAGCAATTGGGTATATTTTGTCTTGAATAAGGGCCTTACTGACTTAGGCCCCAGTACTACAAACACTTTATATATAAATTTCAGCACATGAGTAGACCCACTGAAATTACTGTAGATTTGCACGTGTTTATGGTGAAGTATGTGCCTAAGTGTTTGGAGGATAGCTGCCTTGTACTATATTTGACGGTAAATTTGCCATGATGTTGCTCTCTATTATTTTTATAATTTGAAAGTAATTCATCTGTATTGTATGTTTTTACTTTATTCCAGAATATATTTTGGATATTTGTTTGCCTGATCAGTTGTCAATCAAAAGCTAGTTTAAAACTGTTACAGAAACAAGTTCTAGGACATTATCTCTATTAAAGACTGACAGAGGATTTCCTATGCTCTGGTTCAGGAATACCTGTATGCACATGTCTAAGTCCACCATTATTAAAGACAGAACTTTAAAGCATGTCCTTAAGTCTGCTTGATTTCAATGGAACTTAAGCATATGCTTAAATGCTGTGACAAATGTGGGGATGTTTGGTGGTAAACATTGATTTGTATCCCAAAAATGTGGATTATAGATAGGATTTCTGAGGTGGTGTGTGTTGGAATGTTGGGGGAGCAGATGGCTTCAACATACTCCTTCACAGTTGCTGGACCAATGATTACAAACCATTAAGGTTGAATGGGTCTAACTGAAATAATGGAGCTACCACCAAGGGGACATTCTCTTAGATGGCCTGGCTGTTTTTTCCCACTCAACCAATCTGAGGCAAAAGGAAGACATCACATGTGGGTCCTGTAACACAAACCACTGGTCACTATGGTATTTGGGGGACGGAGGCATGGTGGTAGATTTTTGTTTTTGTTTTTTGAGAAAAGCTAGTTTCTTTGAAAGAAAAAAAACAGATTGGGAAATAAATCACTGAAAGACAAATTAGGATGAAGCTGGGTATCTGGAGCTTTGTGGCTTCCTGTAACTCAACAGGGAAGCCTGTTTAATTTAGTTTATTGTGAAGCACAAGATTAGATAAGACTAAATACATATGTAGGCTGTTTGTTGTTTAAATTCATTTTCACTAATGTTTCGTCCCATTTGCTAATAAACATACTTGGATTTAACAAGACTGTTGGTCACTATATCACTTGTCACAGGTCCTCAAAGGGAAGATCAAGCAAGTGCCTGATCCCCTTGTTGGCATAATAGGGTGTTGCATCCAAATCCTAATCTAAGGCCTTGTCTACACTGGAGAGGGAGCAAGCTAAATCAGTCTAAGTTACGCAACTTCAGCTACAAAAATAGATCCCCCATCGACTCCACCTATGCTTCTCATTCCAGTGAGTACTGGAGTCAATGGGAGACCACTTGGTGGTTGATTTATCACGTCTTCATTAGACATGATAAATCGACCGCTGCTGGATTGATCTCTCTGGGAGTAAGTGTAGACGTGTAAAATGCCACTCCACATTAAGGACAAGAGGTCTATCACCTGAGGCAATATACTCAGAGACCAGAAAGGGAACTAACCTTGTAAACATGACAGATGGTATCCAGAATAGATATCCGGAATAGGATATCCAGACAAATGATATCAGAATAGGGATGAATCAGGGCCTTAAACGTTACAATACTGACATATTGTGTTTCATTTTACCTGTATTATTCATCAGGGTTTCTTTATATATTTAAAGTTTTATCATGTATCACTAACTCAATGGGCTTTGCATTAATTTTTGAAGAGGGCTAAGAACAGCTCCTAAAGTTTCCTTAACATAAAATAATCTTATTTGGGGTAATTAATTCAACTCAAGGTCCCCTTTTTCTAGGGCTGTACACACTACACTGAAGTGGCATACATTTGTGCCAAATCAGATAGATGAAAATAGGTAACAGAGGGCATTTTGAAAGCTGAGGCAAACTGCCAGGCCATGAGGCATACCAGATGTAGCTGGGCTGCGCATATTAGCCCACTCAATAACTGCAAAAAGATTTGGCCAGCAAAGAAATGGAAATACAAAATAACCCGACATGGCACATTGCTGTGCCAGTGTAGTTGATCTGAAGCAATGCTGATTTCATTGGTGAAAAAGACTTTTACAGTTTCTGCTGTGTTTCTAAAAACAATCAGATTAGTTCCTGCTTACCTGAATACACACAGGAAGTTAAATAAAAGAAATTCTAGAATATTGCTTGTTTTGTAGGATACAATTTTGCTGCTGGAGCCTGTGCTATTATATTAATCACATCAGAAGGGTCTTTTAAATCATTTTGTAATCCACAGCTGGCTATCTAGGAGCTTGATCCTAGTCCTTTTGATGTTAATGGAAGTTTTGCCACTGAAGATTAATGAAAACTGTATCTGGCCTTAAGAAAATGTCACTCCCCTTCTATTCTTGTGCTTGCATTTGATGATTAAAAGAGAGAACACACAAACAACATAAAAATATTTCCTTTGGTGTTACCGCTTGAGAGCCCTTAATTCAGAGCTATAGAACACACTTTGTGGTTCAGTGTAGTCTGGCAGATGTGATCAGTTTTGTTTTGGAAGCACAAGACTTACTCTTACTAAATTGTTACTGTAAGCCAATCTGTCGTGGTTAATAGTGACCTTGGGGTATAGAAGGAATGAATCTTGCTAGCAAAATATACAAATGATCAAATGAAAAGTTGGCTTTGCTAGTCTCTGGTGCCTGCTTACTGGAAGTTAGGGCAAATGGCAACCAAATTTCAAACAATTACTGTACTTTGTTAAAATATTTTAATAATATCAACCTAAATTTAAATGAAGAGAGAATACCGTAGACTTTCTTCCCTGTTATTGTGAGCGAAGCAAAATTGTAATCAGAGTACTTATGAGGGAGCAAAGATGCGTAGGGCCAGATGGATGGACAATTTCTATCAAGAGTAATATAATCCTGTTATTAGCTGAATGGCAGCCAATAAAAATTCACTGTCTTTATGTGGCAAAGAAGCTCTAATTTATTCCTGGTTTTTGATTAATGCTCAGTGAATGGCTCTTTGGCCCTTGTGTGTTTTGATCATATGTGGCCATGGGGACCCAACTGTTTGATGGACTTACATATGGATCTCATTAGGAACTGGTGACAGTCTTTATGTGCAAAATAGACAAAGAAACAAATATCCTCATAAACAAACAAACTGAAAGATGTCAGTGGAAAATTGGTTTCCCAATCACAATGGCAACAATTAGCAGGCATACCCCACATTGCACATAAGTAATTTAGCTTCCCTTCTAATCAAACAAAATGTTGGATAAGTGATGGAAATTAGGTCTTCCAAGTAGCTAGACACAGACCATTGCTCAACAAAAGGCATTTCAGCAGGACCGGTGCAAACATTTAGGCAAACTAGGCGGGCACCTAGTGGTGGAGGGCGCCTAAAAGTCCTCTCAGGTGAGGAGGTGGAGTGGAGGTGCACTGGGCTGGGGGGCAGGGAGGGCTGCCCACTGTAAAGGGCGAGGGGCGCACAGGGGAACTGCTCCCCACCCCAGATCACCTCCACTCTGCCTCCTCCGCTGAGCACACAGCCCCCACTCTAAGTCTCCTCCAATCAGCGCCGCAAGCCTGGGAGGGGAGGAGAGGAGAATTAGAGCAGCGCCGGTGTGCTCAGCGGAGGAGAGCTGGGGTGGGCTCCCTGGCGGGATTACCTGCCACGGAGGGGGCTCTCCAAGTGAGGTTAGCTGCCACAGAGGGGGTTCTCCGGGCAGTGTTAGCTGCTGCGGAGGGGGGCAGGGTTAGCTTCCGTGGGGGGTAGGGGGGCTCCTCGGGTGGGAGGGGCGGGTGGGCATGGTTAGCTGCTATGGGGGGGCAGTGGGCAGGGTTAGCTGAGGGGGGCGCAAGGTGGGAGTTTCGCCTAGGGTGCGAAACTTCCTTGCACCGGCCCTGCATTTCAGGCCTCAACATATAATCCTGCATCTGCCAAGTACACCTTCTGGCTGGCTTTAGTGCAAACACATATAAGGGGGAAGGACAAAAGGAGATTGCTCAAGAACACCAGCAAGAGGAGAAGGAGGTAAATAGATGGTAGCAAAACTGCATTCCAGTTACCACTGTCTGCAGTAACTGCATTGTCCTTCAGGAAAAACAAAATTGTGCCAACAGAAGTATGCTCTTTAAAGCTGATTTATTTCCTTTAGAGTCTTTTCAAGCAAACTAGATGAAAGTAGTAACTATTTAATTTTCAATAAAAGAGCTTACAGTGTCTACTTAAGTAATGGAGAAGCAAATAGTAACAAATTATTTAAGTCATAGAAAAGTTTATTTTTCTGAAAATAGTATTTTTAATGATTCTAGTACAGTGGGTCTCAAACTTTTTTACTGATGACCCCTTTCACATAGCAAGCCTCTGAGTGCAACCCCCCTTTATACATTAAAAATACTTTATGTATTTAACACCATTACAAATGCAGGGTTTGTGGTGAAGGCTGACAGCTTGCAACCCCCTGAGGGGTCCCGACCCCCAGTTTGAGAACTGCTGTTCTAGTACTTACTCAATCTTGTGGTTCCTCTATGAACCCTCTCCAATTTGATCAACATTTCTTCAATTGTGAGACCAGAAGTAGCAAATTAAAGTTGTTGGTCACATCTTCAAATATTGAACAAGTTGCAGTTGACTGTGAAAATGAAAATAAATATTGACAAAATTGTTTTTGCAGTGCTGACACATTTACCCCAGTTCTACATCCCATGCTCATGTAGACTAGGATCTTCTGACTTCTTGAAGTCAATGGAATTGTTGTGTGAGTACATCCTACTCAGTGTGAGAATAAGGCTGTACTGTAGGTGGTAATATCGCCTCCTGAAATGAGTGTCTGAGCTATTCAATAGCTCACAAAAAGTGTTGTATCTTCTGAGCAATTACGAAAGTGGACTCCTGCAAGTAAGTAATGTGGTAACAATGGTCAAAGTTCCCTACTCAAGAGTCTTAAGCACTGTGGGCCTGTCCCTACAAAGCCAAGACCCAATTGTTTTACAATAAGAAAAACAAGATGATTTCTGGTCTCTGACGAAACAAGCAAGACGACTGTTGACTCAAATGGAAAGCTAGTAAAATGTCTTAAGGGAAGTTCTTTGCACAAAGAAGAAAATCCAGGATTTTGTATTTCATGATAAGCAATAACCTTATCACATACTTTAAACTTTCCAGTCTTGCCTCAGATGAAACAAAATAGGTTCAGATGCACCAATAATGAAGACTTGATGGGACAGAAAAAATGTCTTTTAGCTTTAAGTAAGCCTTAATTAATTAAAATTATGTTAAAAATTCATGTCATTTATAAAAGTTTAAAAAAAGACAAAACTTGGTGGACCCTAAACCCCTTTTGGATATTTGCACTTTTGTGATAGTTTCTTTTTAGAATATAATATATTCTGATAACAAATATTTGAAATATTTTAAACAGTTATTATGACCGTTGATAGTAGTGGACATTTGAAAACATAATCCCAACTAAACATACAAAATGATGAGGTCTAAATTAGCTATTACCACTCAAGAAAGACATCTTGGAGTCACTGTGGACAGTTCTCTGATAACATCCATTCAGTCAAGCAGTAGCAGTCAAAAAAAAAAAAAAGAATGTTAGGAACCATTAGGAAAGAGATACATAATAAGAGAAAATATCATCATGCCTCTATAATAAATCCATGGTACACCCATATCTTGAATACTGCATGCAGATCTAGTTGCCCCATCTCAAAAGAGGTATATTAGAATTGGAAAAGGTACAGAAAAAGGCAGCAAAAATGATTGGGGGTATGGAACAGCTTCCATATGAAGAGAAATTAAAAAGACTGGGACTTTTTAGCTTGGAAAAGAGACAAGTAAGAGGGGATATGATAAAGGTCTATAAATTTTTGACTGAGGTGGAGAAAATGAATAAGGAAATATTATTTATTTCTTCATATAACTAGGGCCCTACCAAATTCATGGACATGAAAAAACGCATAACAGACAGTGAAATCTGGTCTCCTCCCCCTGAAATCTGTATAGCATAGGTTAAAAGCACACAAAAGATGAGATTTCAGGGGGGAGGCCAGTGTTTCTCAAATCCTGACCCAAAAGGGAGTTGCAGAATTATTTTATGGGGGAGAGGGGTCACAGTATTGCCACCCTTACTTCTGCGCTGCCTTCAGAGCTGGGCAGCCAGACAGCAGTGGCTGTTGGCCAGGTGCCCAGTTCTGATGGCAGTGCCATGCTACCAACAGTGCAGAAGTAAGGGTGGCAATATCATGCCACCCTTACTTCTGCACTGCTGCTTTCAGAGGTGGGCAGCCAGAGGGTGGTGGCTGCTGAGCAGGGGCCCCGCACTGAAGGCAGCAGCACGTAAGTAAGGAAAGCAATACCATGCCAAGCCATCCTTACTTCTGCACTGCTGCTCGTGGCAGCTCTGCCTTCAGAACTGGGCTCCCGACCAGCAGCTCCCAGCTCTGACAGCAGTACCGATGCCATCAGAAGCACAGAAGTAAACGTTGCAGTACATGCCCCCATACAATAACCTTGCCATCCCCCAAAACTCCTTTTTGGGTCAGGACCACTACAATTACAATTACTGTAACTTTTCAGATTTAAATATCTGAAATCATGAAATTTACTATTTTTAAAGTCCTAGGGCCATGAAATTGACCAAAATGGACCGTGAATTTGGTAAGGCCCTTCACATATTACAAGAACTAGGCATATCTCAATGAAATTAATAGGCAGCAAGTATAAAACAAACAAAAGGAAGTGTTACTTCACACAACACAGTCAACTTGTGGAACTCATTGCCGGGGATGTTGTAAAGGCCAAAACTATAACAGGGTCAAAAAAAAGAACTAGATAAATTCATGGAGGCTAGGTCCATCAATGGCCATTCCCTAGGATGGATACAGATGGAATACCATGCTCCGAGTGTCCATCACCTCTTTTTGCCAGAAGCTAAGAGTGGACAACAGGGGAGGAATCACTCAATGATTGCCTGTTCTGTTCATTCTCTCTGAAGCATCTGGCATTGGCCATTGGTGGAAGACAGGATACTGAGCTAGATGGACCATTGGTTGATCCAGTATGGCTGTTCCTATGAAGTCATATTTCATATAAAAGCAACTTACTGTACCTTGTGGAATATATACAACATCAGATATAAGTGAACTGGAATGATTAGTACTTTGCTATGTTTATCCCTTTATCTGTCAGGAATGAATACATTTTTCTATATGTTGTTACCCGAGATTATTAAATTAATGCATTCATTGAATAAGTATCTGTGTTGTTAACCTATCAAGAGCATTAACAGCAACTATAGCTATAATTAGCTTGCTGTCAACCAAAGTTAATTGAATACTTTGGGGAGAGGACTTGGAATAAGAGGGGTCATCAGATTGGTTAGGCCTTTAAAACAGACCTCTGAATTCTTAGATGAAATTCTGGTCTTATTGAGTATTTGTACACTGCAACATAAGCCCAGGGTTAGTGGAATTTGAGTCCACTGACCCATTGTTTGCAAGCCTGGGCTCAGGTATCCACACTGTATATTGACCCTTGGTTTAGGATTTCCAGACCTGGGTCTTACACCTGCACTCCAGCATCTACACTACATTTTGCAGACCTGAGTCAAAACTTCATATCCCAGGTTTCCTATGCCTTTCCCAGCAGTAGACACTCTAGTCATTTGTTCATGGTGCATTGTGGGAAAACTTTACTGTCTTCCCCACAAATTACAGGAAATTGTAGCAGTCCACCCAACATATTCTTCCAAACATCTTTTGGATCTGCACGTTTCCAGCAACCGGAGCCAGGAACCTGCAAGAAGCATTGTGTCCAGAACTTTCACATGAAGAGAACTTTGTGAACAGCTTGACCTGCTCCTCCGACATCACAACACACTCGTGAGGGTGGTCATACTGCTACAGAAGCCTACCCAGACTGCTACAGGTCCATTGCTAACTAGTTTGGTGTTGGAAAGTCAAGTGTGAGTAAAGTGGTGGAGGTCTTTGATGCAATCAGGCATGTTGTTTACCCAAAGGTGGTGGACATAAGAACCCAAAGTAATTGCTCGTTTGAGAGAATGAGGTTTCCAAATTGTGCCGGGGCCACTGATGGGACTCACATTCCCATAATTTGCCCAACTCAAAGAGCACATAAGCACAAAGGGCACTACTCCATTGTTATGCAGGGTCTTGTGGATCACAGAGGCCAATCAATGGATGCCAACATGGGCTGCACTAGAAAAGTTCAGGGTTTTCCCTTGATTGAGAGTCTACCTTCATGGACAGGCAGGGACACAATTCCCAACAAATGATATTGCCATAAATTGGATTGTTGTTCCCACTATAATTCTAAGGGACCCCATGTGCCCCCTTTTGTCTTGACTTATGAAACCATATCCTGCTTTCAGAGGTCCTGGCAAAAGAAGGTTTAATTACACTCTCAGTATATGTAGAATGGTAGTTGAATGTGCATTAGGCTGGTGCTGCCAACAGACCTGTTTGGATTCCAGTATCATTGGTACTGTTCTCTTCACAATCTTCTTGAAGCCAAAGGTGAGCCATTTCCAACTAAATGGACTTATGACGGTAATGGATTACTGAACTGGTACACTCAACCAGAAAGTGCTCCTGTCACAGCTGGAGCAGGATGCACCCAGGCAACAGCCATCAGGGTTTCTCTGTATTCCCACATTATGGACATGTATGGACCAGTGGAAGAGGGAGAATAGTGAGTTTGCTTTTTAAACACATTCCTAAAGTTAGCCGTAAATGAGGTACTGTCTTTGCACGCAATGAAATGGGGTGGGAATTGCTTGTCATGCATTTTAATTATGGATCAGGTAACCGCTTATGAAATGGGTGGGGATTGTGCATTGTGTGGTAAGAACTGTTGATTTTTATTATGGATTGATGCAGTCAGATGTATTGTGAAATTTTGTTTGGATACAGTTGTCCCTTATCATATGGTCTGCAGCACATGGTACTCTGAACGGCCCTCAGGATGTGGTTCAGTTGCAGCAGCAACCTTTATTCTTGCAGCCATAAGTGAAAGCAGCATATCAAACAGCTGTTTTCTGCCGCTCTCTCTCTTCCTCCTCAACTGATATTCCTGCTCCAGAAACTGTGCTGCAAGTTTCTCCTTGTGTTCTGCAATTCTGTCCTCACACTTCACAGTCTGTCTGTGCCTTTTGCACTTGTCATGAATTCTTCTCCCTCTCCAACTGCACCTGCTTATTGACCCTGTCCAGAATGTCCACCATAAGTTCATAGAATGGTCCATGACAGTTTGGAATCTGGCTGAAAACTTGGATGGTAAAAAAAAAAAAATAGGCCAGCTGAGTGGGAAGCCAACTAAACTAGCCAGGAATTAAATGCTGAAAAGAGAGTCCAGCAGAGGAGAGGGTTTTAAGGACTTATTCTGATAGGCCAGAGATAGGTGCCTCCCTTCACTTGAAATCCATAGTTGCAAACCCTCTCCTGGAGTTAGGCACTTAAGCCAAGTCAGTTGCTTAGGTAGCCCATGCTGCAGCACCTGAAACAGGCTCTCTCTCTTCCTCCGACTCACCCTTGTCCATGGAAATCAATGCAGAAGCTCCAATTGTTTTCAATGGGGAGTTGTTTAAATTCTTACATACATAAGAAGAATAAAAGCATTCTAATTAGACATGAGCAAGCTGAGAGATAAAACTCACAGTAACACAGCACAGAATAGAAAGAGGCACTCTTTGTGATGCATTTAGATTCTACTACTCAGTATTCCAGATTTTGTCCAATAATAGATGTTCACATTTTCTGGATCGTGGACTCGTATTCAGTGGCCATAACTGTATACAGTGCAGTTCAGAACACTTCATGAAACAAACTCTCTCTAGCACTTTCCTATCACTCAACCACATTTAGAGAGACAAAAATAATGTCTGCTATATATTAGTTTCTTCTCTCTCAAAAGGTACAGCAAAACATACATTTGTCTGTACATAAACACATTTCCCAATATAGGATTTAACTTTCTTCCATGACCGATATCTTGATTTAAGGAATTCTCATGTGCAGTTTTGAACTCTTGACCAACAATATGTACCATCATGAAACAATTATGTGTATCTCCAGTGAAGCTCGGGTTTATTTTGTTCATCACTGCTGCTCACAAGGACCTAGCATTTTTATAGGCCAAACCAGGAATTAAATGAAATATTTTTTTTATTTTTGCCCAGCCATTGCAGTACTAACACATCTGCTCAGATGTTGAAAACAAAATTTTAAAAAGATCCATAAAACAATAAACCAGTATGCCTCCCTAGTGATCTCTTGTACACCTCTCACTGTCACATCTGTTTATAACTGGACCATGACTAAGGCTCCTAGATGCTACAGTAATGCAAATAATAATTTCAGTTAAAATTTGACTATGTTGTAATCTGAGCTGTGCAAAACTTGCTTCAAGTTACAAACTCAACATTTAAATCCCGTGGGCCAACAGGTTTGCTAAACCAGCATTGAGCAAGGGCTGTTTCAAACAAGCCTGAGCTGTGCACTGTAAAAGCAACAGCCATTTTGAAAAAGAATTAGGTGTTTAAATAGTCAGGTAAAGCAATTGACTTTGTCCCCTTCTTAGCATTCAAAAATTCACATTTGGGAACTCCTGAAGGAGGAAGGGAACAAAATTAGTCCTCAGAGTAATTTATTTACCTAGACTATAAAGTAGTTAATGCTTCCCTAACATGGCAGGTTTTACAGGTCTTTTTCTAAGTTAGCTATCTCATACTGTATGTGAAATGTTTTGGCTCAGATAATAAATTATACTTACAACTGTCAATGGTTCTATTTTTGTGAATAATACAGTTCTAATTATTTAATATTTCAAGGGAAGAGGTTTTGCAAAGTCCTGCTTGGAATTTAAGTTGATATTGTTAGACAACATTTTGCAGTAGTTGGAATAAAGATGTGCCATTATTTGGATATTTGAAACATAAAAGGGGAATTATTACAACTCTATAATGTTCAGTGCAGCAATATAGTATGCGTCTTTGTTATGATAATTGTTTTAATTCCTCCTACTGTGAGAATATCACCCCCAGGTTACCAGATATTCTCTCTCATATGACTCCATCCTTTTCCCCTCACATTGAAGATTTTGTTACCTACATCCCTTGGAGGGCCAAGTTCATCCTTGGTGTGATTTAAATGTTAGTGCAATTCAACCAGGGATGAATTTGGCTCAGAAACTTTGGTCTATTTAGTAATGTGGCAGCAAAAATGGGACAGTTCAGTTACTAATGAAAATTGCACAAGAAAAATGATAACAGACAAAAATACTCTATTGCCTATGAGTGAACACTCTTCACAAAGCAATCACATGCTATCTGACCTCTCAGTCCTCATCCTCAGAAGAAACATGGAGTACTTCAAAAACTAGCATGGGCACTTAAATTCATAACATCTGCTGGACACTAAGAAGCATGTATTCAACCCAGAAACTGATGTTATGTCTCAGGCCAGGTCTACACTGTGACTTTAAAATCGGTTTAATGGCCGATATACCGATTAACGCTGTACCCGTTCACACGACGTCGCATTAATATCGAGTTAACCGGCTCCTTAATCAATTTCGGAACTCCTCCCAGACGAAGAGGAGTAGCGCAAATTCGATAGTGATAACTCAGATTAGGTTCGTGGTGACGGAAATCGACGTTATGGCCTCGGCGTATCCCAGAGTGCAGCACTGACCGCTCTGGACAGCATCTGAACTCGGTGCAGCGGGCAGGTAACAGGAAAACCCCGCGAAATTTGAATTACATTTCCTGCTTGCCCAGCGTGGAGCTCTGATCAGCACGGCTGGCGATGCAGTCTCAATCCAAAAAGAGCTACAGCATAGACCGTACGGGAGATACTAGGTCTGATCGCTGTATGGGGAACAAATCAGTTGTATCCAGTCCCGTTACAGAACACGAAATGCCAAAGCGTTTGAATAAAAAACTCCAGGATACACACCGCTGCATGACAAGCGTAACGGAACCAGAGACTCAAATGGCGCTCATGGATGAGGGGGTACTGAGGACTCCAGCTATCCCACAGTCCACAGCGTCTCTAAAATTATTTGCATTCTTGCTGAGCTCCAATGTCGTTAGTTCAAACACAGTGGCTGGCGTGGTTCAGAGAACAGCTCCTCAGTTTCTTTCCCCCCCACCATGTGAAAAAAAAGGGAAAAATCATTCCTTGACTACTTTCTATGTCACCCTATGTGTACTGAATGCTGCTGGTAGACGGGATGCTACAGCAGTGAAGAAGCAGTATCTGCTCCTCTCCATCTCCCCCTCCCTGGGGTAGATGGTGCAGAGGACTGCCCACTGTCCTCGAAAACCTATGCCTGGTAATTGCTCAACATTGAGAGGCAATTATCCTGTTACTCGCAGTAATAGGACAAATGGCTAATAACCAGCTTCATCATCAAAACTGGGGGCTGAAAATTTTGAAAGCAAATTTGGGATTGACTCGCTGGCAATGAGTCAATTCCCTCCCTTATGGTTTATAAAAATAGAGTCCTCTGCCTAGACTGTCATAGCCCCGGAGGCTGCCTCCAAGTGCCTCCCCGACCTCATTTATCTCACTACAAGTCTCTGTTTCTTATTCTGTATTCCTTACACTTCATGACACAAATGGGGAGGGGTACTGCCACGGAGCCCAGGAAGGTTGGGAGAAGGGAACACGGGTGCGGTTCTTGCAGGGGCACACCCTGTGAATACTGACACGGAGCAGCTGTGCTCTCTGATACACTGGATCTCTATTACACTTGCCTATTATTCTAGGCAGGACAGTGCACACTGACCGCTCTGGTCCGCAATCCGAACTCGGATGCGGAGTGCCGGTAACAGGAAAAGCCCCGAGACCTTTACAATGACATTCCTGCTTTCACGTGTCCAGCTCTGATCAGCACGGGTGGCGATGCAGTTCAAATGCAAAAGTAGTCTGCCGCATTTGAACCTTACGGGAGATACTAGTTCTGATCGCTGTATGGTGAGACAAAATCTGTTTTATCAGAGCTCCGTTAAAGAACAGGAAATGCCAAAGCGTTTGAAAAATAAACTACAGGATACACAGCGGTGCGTGACAACCGTAACGGGAAGCCAGACACTCAAACGGATGGTCATGGAGGGAGGGAGGGGGTAATGAGGACTACAGCTACCAGTCTCCACAGCGGTCTCTGAAAACTATTTGCATTTTTGGCTGCGCGCCCAATGTCTGCAGCGTAATACACGGTGTCTTGCGTGGTTCACGGAACAGCTCGTCAGTTTTTTCCCCCCTCCAGCACGGTAAACAAAAGTGAAATAAATAATTCCTTGAGTACTGTAAATGTCACCCTCTGTGTACTGAATGCTGCTGGCAGACGCGATGCTGCTGCGGTGAGAGAGCAGTATCCGCTCCTCTGCCCCTCCCCAGGGTAGACGGGTTGCCCAGTGAGTGCTCCTGGCTGAGTGTGGCCGGGGGGCTCCGGGGTGAAAATGGAATGACTCCCTTTTTCTGACAGTGGATGGTACAGAACGCCTGGTAACTGTCTTCATCTTATCACCTGGGGGCTGAGCTTCATCAGACCCCTTCCTCTCTTGTGTAAAGAAAAGATTCTGAACTGCATGGACTGTCATAGCCCATGGTGGCTCCCTCCCCCTCATTTGATCTCAGTAACTACTCTGTGATTCTTATTCATGCATTCTTCATAACATCATGCCAACAATGGGTGGGGGGCACTGCTGTGGTAGCCCAGGTAGGTGGGAAGCAACGGTTGCGTTACTTGCAGCGGCTCCCTCTGTGAATACTGATGCGGAGCAGCTGTGCTGTGCTACACTGATTTAATACACTGTATCCTATTCTTGTCTGGACTGACTCTATTTTTATTAACCGTAAAGGGCAGGATTGACTCAGTCCCAAGTGAGTTAATCCCCATTTTCCTTTCAAAAATTTTACACAGGGTTATTATCCGTTCTGTCCCATTTACTGGTGAGTGTAACAAAAAGAGATGAGAGCAGGTAACAGTTTCTGCTGTCTACAGTAGTACTGTACCATCTACCACCAGGAAGGGGAGAGGAGCGGATTTTCAGTAGCAATAATCACACCTCAGATTAACTTCATTGGTTATGATACTGCACTGTGCAAAGCTCTAATGCTCTTCAGTGCTGCAGATTCGCCTCTATCAATTCCAGTAAAAAGAAGGGTGAACATTGTAAGTACTCAAGGATTGCTTTATTTTAACTTTCATTTCTCGTGCTGGGGTAAGGGAAGGAAACTGAATAGCTGTTTCCGTGAACCATAAAAAGACACAGTGGTTGTAAAGCTAACAGACCTGGCGCTAAAGCAAGAATGCAAATAGTTTTTAGAGACTGGCTGAGGACTGTGGGATAGCGGGAGTCCGTCCAGCACCCCCGTTCCGGTCCTCCATGATCTTCCCCGGCCCCTGATGCAAAATGTTTAATGGTCCACGGGGGGTTCTGGTAAACGTCGTCAAGTCATGTCTTGCTCGGGAACATCAGCAGAGCAGTCCCTTTCGCACATTTTTCTCGCTGGATTGCCTTTGCCAGAAACAATAGCACGGCAGCACATGCTAGAGACCCGTCGCTTTTTGTTTTTTCCCGTCACCAATTGTGTACTAAGATGCCGTGGAGACAGAGGCGACACTCGAGCGCTAAACAACACCTACGCAATTCAATTGCTTTTGCAATGATAGCAGAGATAGTTTACCAGTTTGTTCTGTACCGTCTACTGCCAGAAAAAACTGGCAATACGGATGAAGACGAGGAGGACATTATGTCCTCCTTCCTCTGAACTGTCCGTTGCTTAAATCATGAGTGCCCCTGGCTAAATCGAACGGGGTGCACGCAAAAGCAACTTGGAGATTGACTCACTGACCACTAAGTCAATCTCTCCTTATGGCTGTCTAAAAATAGAGTCATCTGACTACAAGAAGAGTCAAATTTGCAGCAGAGAATCCTGTGGCACCTTACAGACAACAGACGTCCGTTAGTAAATAAGGTGCCACAAGGATCTCTGCTGCTTTTACAGATCCAGACTAAACACAGCTACTCCTCTGAAGGAAGAGTCCAAGTGTATTAGAAGAGCGCAGCTAAACTCCATGGCTGTATTAACAGGGGGTTCTCGCAAGAACCGCACTCATTGCTTCACTTCTCGCCAACCCTCTGCAGCTACCCGTGGCGGCCACACGCCCATTCTGTCATGGCCAAGTCGTGAGGAATACAAGAAATAAGAAACATAGACTTAATTGTGACATAAACCGGGGGGGGGGCACTTGAGCAGGCAGTCGTGGCTATGACAGTCCCAGGCAGGAACATACTCATTTTTTTGAAAGGGGGAGGGGAATGAGATCTGAGGACCCCACGTGAGGCCACTCCCAATTTTGGGTTTCAGAACCATTGTCACAGGGGCACTCATTGAGCATCGGACACGTAAACTGTGATCACTGGCCCCAGGGTAAACAGGAAAAAGGCCTGATCCCCGCGAAAATTTTGAATTCCATTTCCTGATGTCCCCGTGAGGGTCAGCACTGCTGAGACAACACGGTGACCACACAGAGCCGATTTGACTCGTCCACAATGCAGTTCTCCTGATACTTCGAAGAAAGACGGCCAGTTGGACCACACAGGAAGGTTCTTGGATGCTGATCGCTAATCTGGGTGAGGACTCAGTGCTCACAGCAAACTGCGTTCCAAAAGCCAAAATGAAAAAGTTTTTGAAAGAATTTTCAAAAAGTCTATATGGCTGATAAAGGTCACAGCATGAGACTCCCTTCAGTGCGAGTGAACTGAAGGAACTTAGACAGGGGTTACCAGAAAGCCCAGAGAAGCCAAAACCGGAAGGTTCAGGCTCTGAGCCGAAAACTGCCCACGAGGCCAAATAACGAGGCACATACATGCAATTTTGGGTCAGCGGCTACCAGGTGCCCCACCCCTGTTCCGTAGAATAGAATCATTGGGATTGAAATATCAAGTGTTCTGAGGATGTAGCCGAGGGGGAAGATGGAGACGAATTTGAGGGATGAAGATGACCGTGAGTTGTGGACAGGAGTACCGTAAACCCCACAGCCAGGATCTTTTTGGAGACCCAAGAATCCACAAGTCCTGCGCTCCGAAGCGAGAAGCAGACAGTGAAGCCATGGAAGCGACCTCCGGTAAGTGTCCCTTCATTCTGTACAAACACGGAATTAAAAGCAAGAACGGTTTTTGTAGATCGCATTGACACCAAGGCTTTTGCTTGCAGTCGGCAGCATTACTGTGACAGGAAAATTTCGTTAACATGTCTGGGGATGGAGTGGAAATCCTCCATTAATGTCCATGAATCGATCGGTGGGGAATCAAAACCTTATGCTATTATTGAGAACATTCTGGCCAGACCAGCCTTCTCCCGTTCCCCATAAGTAGGTAACTTTTCAACGCCTTGCCATTTTGCAAACATTTGGTAACTGCAGGCATGAAGGCATTGCAACTGAAGGCATTGCATAAACAAACGGATCTGCCTCCTGGCGGTGCTATTGTCAGGAGACGATATCAATCCATTGTTACCTTGTACGAACATCAAGGAATGTAAACAGGGGGCAGAACAATGGCGATTTTGCTACTCTGGCGCAGAGCGGGGGGATGGGAGGAGGGACTAGCGGACGAGTTTTCAGCGTCTGCAAGCAGGATTTCTTCCCTGCTACCCAACGGCCGATGCGGGGGGTGATGTAGGGTGGATCACTAGCAGTGATCGTATATATAGGAGCCATGCGCTGTTGAATGGATGTGAAAAAGAGGGGGGGTTTGGCTTTGCAAGCTCCTCTTAACAGGAGCAAGGCATCATATAGACTCACGTGTATATGAACGGCGGAGAAGTCAAAATTTTAAAGCCTCACTTAACCAAATCGCCACGTGGACCGTACGTTTTGGCCGTACCTGCGTCTGTGTGTATGCCACACCAGGTCCACAGGACACTGGAATATTTAAACGCTACAAAATGCGACCATTTGTATAGAGATCACATGTGCTCTGTAAAGGGTGGATAGTGTTCTATGTGAAAGAGTCTAGCATTGCTCTGTAAAAGGTATCTTTCCACATTTATCACCCTGGTTTGGCCTTCCATGCAGCTGACATTTCTCAGAAGTCACTAATGCCATCACGAGGGTGTGCCTGTTGATACGGCGGAGGAAAGAAGAAGACGGAGAATGAAAATGTTCACGGGAATTAATTTGAAGTACACGCAATGAGAGGGATAAACAGAATGATTGGAAGGATGTGGTAGCAAAGTACAGGAAAGATGCCAAGTGAACGATCTGAGAGGGCTAGGCAGGAAGACGCAGCGTTGGAGACAGAAGAAACGCTGGATCTGCGCGTTCTCACTGAAATCTCCAACGCATGGTGGAGCTTCAGGAAGAGCAGCACAGTAGCAGAAGTGCCACTGCAGCCCCTGTATACTCCCTGCAAGCCCAGTCACATATCTCCCTCACCAGACCGTGTAAGAACGCGTGGTGGAAGGCCTTTCTGCACCCGCCTTACGTCCTCCACCCCTGCAGAGTCAAGGAAAAGGCTGTACATTACGCTACAATGTGCTGTTAGAGCGCTTTCCTTCCCCTCCTCCAAAGCAGAGCAGTCAGGGACACCTTCCTATTCTCTGCTTTTTTTATAGTTCCTTTGAATACAG
>NC_133769.1:47893047-47924033 GCF_003597395.2 Chelonoidis abingdonii | reverse complement strand
GCAAGCAATCGATTTCGTGATCCCACTGTGGACGCGCTAAACCGATTTTATTAGATCTGTTTTGTAATATCGGTTTAAGCTACTTCGAAGTAATCGTGCAGTGTAGACGTACCCTCAGTACAACAATTTGTAATGTACCCTACTGCCTGTGAACCCTTAACTGCCCACTTCAGATTAAGTGGTCTCTTACAGCAAGTGTGAACCCCTTATGCTTAACTATCTGTCCTACCCTTGTATTTAGCTTGGGCATGCTGATTACCTTCTCCAGACCTGAAGAAGAGCTCTGAGAAGCTCAAAAGCTTGTCCTTTTTATCTCACCTACCTTGTCGCTTTCATATTGGGACCAGCACAACTGCAACAACATTGCAAAGAATTTAGGAAACATAAGAGTGTTTAAAACACACATGGCACAAAGAAGTTTTAAAAAGTCCAAGGTGTAAGCATCAACCCTTACTAGAAGCCAAAAAAATAAACAAATCTCAGAATTAGAAATTAGAGATTAGATCATCCAGGCCAACTCTCTGCCAATGGAGGCTTGTTCATTATAGAGTCTTTTCTATAATTTGGCCAGTCTAATTTTAAATACACCGAATATAGTAAAAAGAGAGAGCCTGAAACATGAAGCCTGGTATAAAAGGCCTGAACTAAAGTAGTAGTCAAGCCCTGCTAATATAAAGCAGTTAGCAAAAGTCAGGCTGTGAACAGAAGTCAGGCTTTGCCTGTGTGCAAGTTCACAGAACCTGGCAAGAACAGGGCTGGAATTACAAAAACTCACACATTCCTGAGAAGTACTAAGCACAGGACACTCACAAACACATTTCAGAAGGGTGGTGTCAAAACACCCCAATACCAAGTATGGTATAAATACAGTCCCCAAAGATAACAAGAACATGTTGACTCCTTCTAAAGATAATGTCAGGATGACAGTGCGATGGATAGAGATGTTTTGATCAACTCAGCATGTACAAGGTAAAGGGTGATAACTAAGTTCATCAGAGGGACAATATGTAACTTGTTTGTATCAGTGTATAAAGAGGGGTCTTTTTGGCCAGCCAAGGGGAGAGTGGAAAGTCCTGCCATTCACTGAGCTAAGTCCATGGTTATGGGCATACATGTGCTAGTGTAACTGTAGACATTGATTCGGGGAGGTAAGACCATGCTTTATGGACAATAAACCTGGCCAGGTGCCGTTGCTACAAATCTTGTGGTCCTTGTGGGCAGTTCAACTGAGGTCTGCTGTGTCAGCTATCTGCTCAGAATTGGGATGGCAAACATGCTGGAAGACACACGCTGCCAACGATTAACTACAAGTTTTATTTAATCAGATTTTCAAGCCAAGAAAAATCTAAGCAAGAAATCCCAGAGAATACTGCTACAGATTTTTTGAGAATAGGCCCAGTAGAAGAATGGTCATTAGGCAGGACTGAATGTACTAGAAAGAGCTCAGCCTACACAGAGACTCACTCTCTTCAGTTAGGCCCCTGCAGAGTCCATTGAGGGACATGGACCTACATGTCTTTTATGACAGTTGGCCCAGATCCTGAAAGGCACTTTTATACATTGCTCTGCTTAGCATTACAATGCCTCACCCTGAGGTGGGCTGTTGCCATGTGGAATTTTCAGTCCTGACCTAGGCACTCAGGCTCCCTCCACAATTTATGGGCAGCTACAGGTGCACAAGGGAGGGATTTTTAAAAACAATAAAATAAAAATGTCAGCTGAATGGAACTACTGTCCATGTAAGTCTGGGGAATCAGATGTCAGCATCTTTTAAATCTGGTATCTGGTGTCAGACAGGGCTGTTTCTTGGCCCTGTAGCCCAGTGGGCCAGTTTACCCTGTATTATATTCATTGCTTTGTTATTCTGCTTTATTATATTTAGTAGTAATGCAAGGAACCTACAGGCATTTATCCTGTAAGATTTGGCTTTAGTAGATAGTGTGAGGCTTAATGCTTATAACCTTTGGTATAGATAAATTTAAGTAACTCATAAGTTATAAGGAACTGAAAGTAGCATGCAAGAGGGGGAATTTTGTCCTGAATACCGACATCAGCCACCCACAGAACATAGCTGATACCAGCATCGGGAAAGTTCCAGACAGAATGTCCAACCGCAAAGGTGCCATGACATCAAATTGACATGTATGCTAATAGGGTAACATATATACACTAACCTATAGAAAACGGACACCTTAAGGGGAGGAAATACAAATAAGGACCTCTATCGAATAGGCATTGGACATGACAGCGTCAGCATAACCTACTATAAAAGTAACATCTCAGGGGCAGCAGAAGGATGGAGAGATGTAGACTTTGTGAGGGACCAGAATGATGGCCACCAGGGAAGATGAGTATGGAAACGGTGATGGTGATGAAAAAGATGTTGGTTGAGTATGTACGATGATGGTTAAGTAGGTTAAGAAAAATAAGGATGTAAGTTTGGACGTCCAAATGTACTTTCTGTATTATCTCTATCTGCCTTGTTGAGTTTAAGTGTGTGTATAACTTTATTAAATTATTAATAAAGAGTTCCTTTGGTATGAGTGTTGCACCTGTGCACATCCAGGTTCTCAAATTATATGATAAATTTACAATAATCTTACTGGGCCTGATCTTGGGACAAGAACCTGTTACTCCTCAAGTTACAATTATATATACCCAACTTTGGGTCAGGCTACAGCCCCTGCACTCTTTTGTTGGTCAATGGATTTCATAATAAAACATTCTGTCAGGTCCATAGGCATTAAGATTGGTGATCTCTTGCTCAGACCTTGGCAACACTAATGACATTGTTCTTCTAGTACATAGCCCCAACAGTTTTCACAAGGCACTCAAGCAAATGGAGGAGGAGTCAGATAAGATCGACCACCATGTTTCATGGTCAAAGACAAAGCTGCAAAATCTAGGACCAGTTCCACCCACAACTCCAATCTCTTTCAATAAGGAAACTGTTAAAGCAGACTGCAGCTCTTGATATTTGGGTTCTATACTCACCAGTTCCTCCAACTCTCACATGGAGGTTCTCCATCAGATTGGCATTGCAGCATCTGTCAGGGGTCATTCACAATGAATATGGAATCAACAGCATCTCAGCATAAGAACCGAGCTGTATCCTCCATGTACTGTTGTATGGCTGCGAATCATGGACACTACACTGCTCAGACTGGGCAAAATTGGAGGCTTTCCACATAAAATGCCAATGTCGTAAATTGGGCATAAAGTGATACAACTTCACCTGTTGCAAGAATACCACAAAACATTCCAGTGAATGCTGTTTACTGGGTGGCTTGTAACATCTGGGATAAAATTCCGTGAACCGAGGTGTGGAGGCAGTTCAGAGGCAGACCCCCTATTACATAGGTTCCTCAAGTCTGTTTTGATGTTGGACTCTCAGGCCATCAAACCCTTGTGGCCACACAGGTATGGACCAAATGGCGAATTATCACTATGTCCAACTGTTTGGCTAAGCATTGAAGAAGAGAAGAAGCTGATTGGGGAGCCACTCAAGCTAGCCAAGATTGAAATGCTGAGGAGTGGTTCCGGCAGAGGGAAGGATATAGAGACTTAAGCTGATGAGCAAAGGTAGGTGCATCCTTCCATTCAAAATCCATAGTTGCAAACCCTCTTCTGGAGTTAGGAATTTAAGCCAGGTCAATTGCTTAGGTAGCCCATGCTGCAGCAGCTTTCTCTCTCTCTCTCCCACCCATCTCCTGCTCACACTTGACATCTCTCTCAAACTTGTTCTACATTTCCCTATGCCCCAGCTGTCTTTTGTGCAGGCATTCTGCTGCCCCTTCACCTACCAGTGGCCTGGCACCAGACACAGTAGCTGGCAGGTAACCCTCCTGATGTGAATCTTACAGGTAACAGGTGTTAGGTGTGCTCTGAGAATGCCTACAAGATCAGGTCTATCTTGTGAGACAGGTGTTCCCCTGCCTAGTTTGAGAATTCTGCTTCAGGGCCTCTGGGACTTCAACTTGTGCTAGTGCTCTGAATGGCTAGTGAGCTGTGGGATGTGTGATAGACCCAAGCCAATTGGGAACAGCAGAGTAGTCGAAGGGAAATGTACTGGCCACTGGATAAGCAGTTTTCTGTTCCCTGAGTGACCAGAGCAGGGGCTGCTCCAGGCTAATGAGAACACCTGACTCCAATTAACCTGCTAAGAGTCAGGTGAGGTTGTTAAGCACCTGATTCTAATTAAGGCTCCTCTGATGCTTTAAAAGGGCTCACTCCAGTCAGGTCAGAGGAAGCCAGAGGAGAGGATGTGCATGCATATGAGGAACTGGGAGCAAGAGGTGTGCGAGAAGCTGAGAGTGAGTAGGCATACTGCTGGAGAACTGAGAAGTACAAGTGATATCAGACATCAGGAGGAAGGTCCAGTGGTGGAGACAAAGAAGATGTTGGGAGGAGGCCATGGGGAAGTAGCTCAGGGAGTTGTAGCTGTCATGCAGCTGTTACAGGGGGCACTATAGATAGCTGCAGTCTACAGGGCCCTGGGCTGGAACCCAGAGTAGAGGGCGGACCTGGGTTCCCCCTAAACCTCCCAACTCCTGATCAAACAGAGGAGGAATTGATCTGGACTGAAGGAAAGGTCTCTGGCCTGTTTCCTGATCCACAGGGTGAATCTGTGAGGCGAGCAAATCCACCAATAAGCACAGGATCCACCAAGGTAGAGGAGGACCTTTGTCACAGATGGCATCAGCACTTAGGGAGATTTACAAATGCAACCAGAGGAAATATAAGTGCCTAGGGATTTAGGAGCCTATGGGTTTGGACAGCAGCTAAACAGCATCTTTGAAAAGTCATTGGTTCCTATATCAGGGGTTATCAGACTTTTGTACTGGTGACCCCTTTCACATAGCAAGTCTCTGAGTGCAACCCCCCCCCTTATACACTAATAACACTTTTTAATATATTTAACACCATTATAAATGCTGGAAGCAAAGCGGGGTTTGAGGTGGAGGGTGACAGCCCATAACTCCCATGTAATAACCTTGCGACCCACTGAGAGGTCCCGACTCCCAGTTTGAGAACCCCTGTGCTGTATGATGGATTTAGGTGCCTACGTACTTTTAAGGATCTGTGCCATGTGGCTAGAGAAAGAGGAAGGTGGAGATAAGTTTTCACCCTCTTTAATTCCCCTGAGGGGGGATAAGTTTTGATGTACAGAACAGGGTTTCTCAACCTTTTTCTTTCTGAGGTCCCCCCAACATGCTATAAAAATTCTGTGGCTCACCTGTGCCACAACAGCTGTTTTTCTTCATATAACAGCAAAGGTGCTGGAACTTGGGGTGCTGCTTCACCCCCTGGCATGAAATGGTTTCCATCATATACAGGGTTTACAGTTTGGTTCAATGGCTCTCAGCACCCCCACTATACAAATTGTTCCCACACCCCTGTATAAAATCCAGGGCCAACATTAGAGGGTAGCAAGAAGGGCAACTGCCCGGGGCACCACACCACAGGGAGCCCTGCGAAGCTAAACTGCTCAGGTTTCAGCTTCAGCTATTTTTTGTTCAGACAGAAGTGAATGACAGGTCAACTTTCACAGACAAGGAAGCAGACAGTTAAAGATGCAGGATTATGGTATAGAATTAGCATCTTGTATTAATGTAGGAATCATTAAAAGATAGGAAATGCAACAACAAACAGGTTAAGTAATTTTAACACCACTTAATCATGGTCTTGGGCTACAAGCAGCTTACTATGACATAAGCTTCATCCTAGTGAGAGCCAATTGATTTTGGAACTTTACCAGATCATTTACAGAATTTGTTTTCATCAGTAGTCCCTGATTTGATCTAATACTCACTATGTGATCCAAGCTGTCAAGGATTTGAATCTAGAGTGAGTTCAGCACACATAAGTAATCCTGATCAAAGCAGAGTGTCAGTTGGCTTTGTTAAGTACTAACTATTTTCTCAAGGGATAATGTGACGAAGCTATCCATTAATAAAGCTAAGTCTCAAGCAGGACAGGCTAATGGTGGTTAAAAGATGGTCAAATATTTAGTAATTGGATGCCCTCCAAAATTTTAGTTTCAAGGTGGATTCCATTGGAGCTGAGGCTGGACAGAAACAGAATAGTTAGCGATCCAGAATGGAAACAGAATGACAACTCCTCCTAATATATATAAACTAAAGGCTATTATAGTTTTATTTTGTTTATACGTGTTCTCTCAATGATGCAGTAAGTAATAAGAGAAATGGAGGCAGGCAGTACAGTTCCTCCAATGTTAAGCCTAAATTAAAAATATAATAAGTTGCCAGTCCATCCGTCTCCAGGGTCCGCTGCTGTATGACAGATGGATTGTCTTGAGAATGATAAAAATGTGAAGCTGTCCTAAGAATAACATTGTGACTGCTGCTTACAAAATTAAAACGAAAGGTACAGTACGTAAAAGTGCAGGATTTATGTAATTATTGAAGAGAAGGCATAACTGGAGATCAGAATGTGCAGCTCGGTGGAGAATAGCTTTCCAGAATAATTAAAGGTGCTCTCAGCTTAGAGAGTTAACAGACTATTTGGACTTAGATGGTCTGAATTGGCTCACCTTTCACTTTGCGTAGTCATTGGCATCTGTTCGCGTGCTACACAAGGTACAAAGCACTGGAGAATCAAGCCTTAGGTGTAAGAATAGGGCTATATACATTTTTGTTGTACTATTCTAGCTTTGTAGAAATAATACTAGGAGATTAAGATCTGGTAAAGACCTAAAACGTAGGTCGACATAGCTACATTACTCTGGGCTGTGAAAAATTTAATGCACTTTGTACCATAGTTAGGTCAACCTAATCCCACTGTAGACAGAATTCTTCTTCTGTCGATCTAACTACTGCCTTTCAAGGAGATGGATCTACTACAGCACTGAAAAAAGTCTTCCATCACAGTAGTAAGTGTCTCAGCTACAGCGGCATAGCTGCAATGCTGCAGTTGTGCTATTGTAGTGAGTGTAGACATACCCTAAGTTTCTTTATGGTCTTTCTCCCTTGCTCAAATTGTGCCCTGTTTGTTTTAAAGTGAACTTTATTTGTTCAAATCACTTCCTCTCCAGTATTTGTGGAACAGAGTTTTTCAACAGGAAACTTCTTTTGCTTTTTGAAGGTGAAAAGGGAATACTTTTTCTGTGAACTATATTGACTACTGTTCCAGCTAGGCCTTAGATATACTGTAAGGCAGCTTTTAAAGCTAACAAGAGAAGAAAATGAGCTGAATGGAGTTCAGAGGAAGAGTTTTACAAGAAGCGCTACATTTCCTTCACCTCAAGATATTTTTGTTAACTGAAATATTTGAGTGAATATTAGGGTTTTGAAGAACTGAGTGGATTGTGATATTTTGAAGATTGAGTCCCCTTAGTGCACGTTGGAGGAAAAATACAATATACCAAAAGATGAAAAAGCCAATCAGATAATTAAGGCCAAAGTAACTAATAGGAAAAGGCAATAGGAGAATAATAATAATAATCCTCTTAATTATCACTAAATGTTTCCTAATGTGCCTATAGTTACACTATAGGGAAGTTTTTGACTTATTTTATAAAAAATATGTATGTGTCTATGGACTGCTTGCAATTTGTCTGTGGAAGATTATACTTTGCATGAGTTTAAACTGGTCAGAATGAAATAAGTTTTTAGAAATCCACTTGACAACAAATGGGCCCAATTCTGCTAACTCTTGGTTCAAGGAGCTCTCATTTACATTAGTGGGAGTTCTGGGTACTGTGTGTTTAGAAGATCAAATTCTTATGGGGGAATTAATTTTTATTAGTTTACTCAACAAAAACTATATAAAAAAATTGGTGGAATGGGTGCAATGTACAATAAAAAATATAGGATCTGTAACAAGCCTGGGTATGAGAGCATTATATGTTTTGCATATAAAAAGCACTATTGGTTGATTAATTATTCATGTAAAAGCTTCCTAAGAAGTCACTATTACAACACACAGAAGATGACAGCAAGGAAAGGAAAAGAGAGATACAGAGAATGACTGAAGTGACATTGGAGGATGATAAAAGTTGGCAAGGGACAATGGCTCTGCACTAATTTCTTTGTAAAAGGCTTAGTGCTCTTTCTTGTGTCCTCCCACAATTCCATCCTAGCTGTCTGGGATATTTTGAGGGTTTATTGACACATACAGAGCCAGAAGAGAGAAGCAGGAAAGAGAGAGGATGAATCCTGAAAAAAAAAGCAAAAAAAAACCAGGGAGTAGATTGGTTCGTGTAAATTATAACCATCCAATGTCATTTGAGCAGTGCAGAAAAATGCAGGAAACTCATATCATCACCTATTATGGTGCTGTCTTCTTGAGAAGTTTATAAATGAATAAAATACCTTGGGGCACATCAACTAGGTTAAGACTAGAACATTAATCCAGATTAAATGAACTATGAATGAATAAAAATAACTTGGGGCATAGCATGACCGTCAATTATGTGAAAATTATGCAAATACATACAAAATATCAGCTAGGAACACATCCCAAACTTCATTCATTATGAATTATCTATCTTAAATTAGGAAAGTGGGCTGTCAGGTCTGGGCAACTTCTATTTACTTTCAGCACAGAAGTACTCAATTCTAGACATATTCAAAATCTAGTGGGTTTGAGTCACAGAGATTTCATGTGAGCATTTTTTCCCCAGTGTGAGTAGGTTTGCCCGTCCCTAAGCTCTGCTTTGAAACTTGCAGTTGTATGAACTCAGAATGAAATTCTTGAATTTGAAAATGTTCCCATTGCCAGTAACAAGTCACAGTTCCCTGCCAGGTCTATACCTTGTTCAGCCCTGTCACTTATTCAGAGCAGATTGCTATGTAACAACCTAGCACACAGTCATTTCTGTAAACTATGCATCCCCACTATGGGAACTGGAGATACACTGTATGGCAGCAGGGGTGGCTCTAGACATTTCGCCACCCCAAGTAGGGTCCTCTGGTCCCACGGCTCCGGTGGACCTCCCGGCGACCGGCAGAGCGGCTCCCGTGGCATGCCGCCCCAAGCACGCACTTGGAGTGATGGCACCTGGAGCCGCCCCTGTATGGCAGTCTGCAAACTCATTTAAATTTCAGCCACCCCCCTGTAAATGTTCTGTATAATCCAAGTTATGGACCTAATTATTTTTTCAGTTTTAGCACTGTGTCATGTGGGATACATCAGCCCAACATGCATCCAGCATCCAAGGCCTTCCAGCACTGGCACTCTCTCAAAACACACAGATATGTTGTTTTTCAAGGTAGCAGCTCCTCCCCTAGTTTAATTTTAATGGCCAAAAGTGAACTCAAGACTGCTGGCATGCTATCTGTGAAGATTGTGTGGGAAGTGAGGTAGTACTAGAAGCTTTTCTTAGCAGCTGGAAGGAGTTTGGGTTTCTGAAATGTAATTATATGATGGCTTTTCAATCAACTTTATAAACATGATCCTGTGAGGGAAATGCATACTTGTTGTGTTTTGACATCTTGTCCTTTCTAATCCCACTTGACCATGTGTAACCAAAACAAAGATGTACTAGGATTAATAATGCACATCTTTGGAGAGGGAGCAATGGATCAGTGTTTACCCAGGCCAGCATTCATAATGGAAGATGGTGCTTAGCCAACATCAAAGCCTCTGTTGAAGAGGCTTATTGTTTAATTAGAAAACTGAGTGTTGAAATACCTGGTTCTTAACTGCAAATAAACAGACTTTAAGGAGAAATATTTGTGGGGATTTTTGTTTTATTAATCTTCTTCTCCTTTGCAGCGCTCTAATTTTATTCCTGTAGACTGCAGTGAGGTTTAATAATGAGTGCAGTGTTGATCATTTTGTGTTTTCCTCCTTTTGTCATATGCAACAAACTCAGATCCAGCAGATGCTTCTATTGATCAGCCAATGCACATTTTGTAGAATCAATTTGGCTTTCTCCAAAAGCCAAAAGCCTTTGTGGTTTAATCCAGAATTAATCCTACAAAACACAGAATGGGCAGGCTGCCAGGTTTTAATTGTGTTTTGAGTACTTGGGAGAATACTTTGCCAAAGAGGTGAATCTTACAGCACAACCTGAAAACAGCAAGGTTTAGACTCTTCCCAGTCTTCTGCAAGAGCACTGTTGAGATAGCGCTACTTCTGATTCCCTTGCAGTTGTACCTCAACTCTGTTAAATGTAGTGTTTTTGATGATCATTGCAGTGGTGGTGGGTTCCAGAAGGAAAGATAGTCTTTGGGTTCATGCAGGCCTTTTCTATTAAGGGCCTTGTAGATCAGTATCAAAATTCATAGTAGATTGATGGGTAAATGGGAAGCTAGTACAGGTTGCACAAAACCCTGATGCTGGTATTATGCATTCGTTGCAGGATTTTTTGGGAATTAGAATGAACTGACCAGGGAAATAGCCTAAGAGAGCAAAGAATTGTTCTATAGGATCACAGAGATACCTGGATTCCATTTTCATAAATGATTGTTTGTTTACAGTTCGATAAATTCATGCTACTCTTTAGTTAACTCTGCTAAAAGGTTTAGAAAATATAGATTCTAGCAAATTCTGTTCTCATTTACACCAAGGCAACTCAGCTAAAATCAACTTCAATAGATGGAGAACTAGTAATGATTTCACTTTAAAAATTGTCTGTCACACCCATGACTAACAAGGCCAGACCAGAAACACCTCCATTTTCAAGAGCAATAATGTAATAAAACCACAAAGGCCAACCCTTTGAAAAGTGGACTTTGCTTTGGGAAGTCTTTATTTTGGGGTTTTAGTGAGTCAATGTGGCCTCCCTCCAAGCCAGAGGGGGAGGAACCACTCTCTGTGCCCAGGTGGTCAGAGTCAGGTTGGGCTTGCCCCCACAACAGAAGTTGAGAGGCAGGACAGGAAATACAAAAGGCAGTTGGAGCCTAGCCAGGGAAGGAGACAGATGTATCTTGCTCACTGCAGGCACTGACTTTGTTGCCAAACTAGGTGACACTGTGGCCTCAGAGGAGACCAAGTGCACAAAGGATCAGCTGGGACTGTCACTGGCTGTCAACCCCAGGGAGACAGAGGACACCCATTGGGCCAAGGTACCAAACAAAGGGGTAGTAGGCAGTGGCCCAGGAAAACTAGACTATAGTCTGGTTGTGTAGTTGACTGGATCCAGGTCTGCCGTGTTTTGGGCAGATCCCCACTGACCCAATGGTGGAACACTCTGACACTGTTAGGGCCCTGGGCTGAGACCTGGTGGAGTAGGGTGGGCCCAATCCTCCTACCCCTGCTGACAACTCCACCCTTGGGGTGGTAGCCTCCCCACCATAGGCTAACAGGCCTGTGTTTCTCTGCTGTCTGCCAGAGCTAAGATGACAGGCTATGTAGTGCTCTGCCTGAGGCCTGAGCTTATAGATTTCTTGATAGCCCTGCCCTGCCTGGGGGACACAGTCTATAGCCTGTTTATTTGCTCTGCCATTCCTGAGGTGCTCCACCCCACCAAGAGGGTTTGGGCACTGGCATCTGTTTTGCTAATTCCCCTGATATTAGGCAGTGACCCTGGTGACATAGTGAGGTAGTGTGGCTTCCCTCTGACCCAAATGGGGAGAGATGACCCCACCACACTACAGGTATGTTTACCTCAAGAGTGATTTTAGAAACAGCAAACACTCATATCTCTAGCTGAAGTTACCCAAAATCAATGGCCACCTTTGAAAATTTTGGCTTCAGTGAGATGCCATGCCAATCCAGGGTTGTGCCTATGTGCAGTCAGTTTGAGGAATGGGGCTGAAACAATGAAAATGTCTTCAATGGTGTAGGAAATAGGAATACTTTAATAAACAATTTGTTTTGCAAGGAAAACAAGAACAGGTCACATTGTTTAAGCAATCAGCAACAAAGCATATCCAATAATATCCTGTAAACTCAGGTACAAAGCATTGTTATCACAACAATCCTCTGTCTGACTGTCTCTTTGTTAACCATTGTGAGACTGATGACAATCACATATTAGGTTTATAAAACTGTTCCCCAGTGTAGGGAATGTCCTGGGAGGAACATTCTCTTTAGTATCATCTCATTTTGCTGCTTAAATGTCAGATGTTGGAGTCAGCATCTTCTCCTAATGTGAGGGTTCATTCAGCATTCTCCGGTCCTTTCAGTTTTCAATAAGAAAAGTAATGAGTAAAAATAATAAGGAAAACAGGACTAACTTCCTAAGTCCAGACTTCAGCTTCCTAAAGAGGGAGATGGTGGAGAAAACTCTATGGGTGAAATCCAGACCCCATCGAAGTCAAAGGCAAGACTCCAATAGGCTTCAATGGGACCTGAATGTTTTTCTCACCCTTTTAAACAGTGCCCCTTTGCAGTTCTGTTACTCATTGGCTAATTTCCAGCATCCGGGAAATATTTTCTTTAGCAAAGCTTTTTGATTGTATTAGAAATGTTTTATCCTCAACTCGTGCCTTTAAAAAAGGCCTTGCCTAGCATAACTAACTTGACCCACAGCCTTCTGGCCAGCATCAAGGAGGCAAGGACATTCAGTGCTACTAGCATGTATTTCATATTAAGGATTCAGTGTTTAAGCACTTGCAATACAAGAGACCACTAGAAAGACCCATGTGGATAATACACAGCTCTAGAATATATCACAAAAAACTACCCTTTGCGCTTCAGATTCCCCCTGTGATATGATACATCATCAATTTCCTACTTGAAAGCAGTTTTGCCAAAAAAAGTTCTGGTTCATAGGAAAATTTGGAGTATACGGGCCTGAACCATGAGCCATTGAAGGCAGTGAGAAATTCCTGAGTTAGCTGGCTCTTGTAAACAGTTACATTGTGGAACACTGAACTTGCCAGGAAAACTTCAGATTGCCCAGCTGGCCAAGGGTATTTACAATTGTGCAATTTAGCAGAAGATATGTTGTATGTCTGTATCAGCCACTTTCTATTATGCCAGTCTAGAAATACTCTGTGTGACAATGGAATTGATGCCAGAGGAAATGGCACTCCAGTGCTGAGGGATCAACCAGCTAAACCTTGAGAGCACATGTACAAGGGTTCGCCGGAGCTCAACCCTCTCTGGGGCGGCAGGGAGCCACGCCGGCTCACTACACACAGTTAATGTTGGGGAATTAGTCTGGCCGTGGGGTCTCCCTCGGTAGCCCTTGCTGTAACCGGAACAAATACTGTAAGCCCAGGCCCTAGGTCAGGGCGGGGCAACACTGGGTCAGGTGCTCAGGCCCGGAGTTGAGCACTGGCACTATAAACAGTAGCAATAAGCCCAAGCCCTAGGTTAAGGCGGGGCAACAACTGCTGAGTCAGGAGCTCAGATCCTCAGGCAGGGCTGAGCAGTAAGTACAAATGGTTGGGAGTCCAGGCCCTGGTTCAGGGTGGGACAACAAGGAGTCAAAGGCTCAGGCCCTCAGACAGGGCTGAGCAGTAGCAGTACAACCAAAGGGAAGCCAGGCCCTGGGTCAAGGTGAGGCAACAAGTTGTCGAAGGCTCTGGCCCTCAGGCAGGGCTGAGCAATAGCCATAGACCCAAGCCTCCTCAGACCTGGGAGAGGGGGAGACTGCCACCCATGAGTTGGGTGGCAGGGGGGACGCGGCCCTCCCACTCCACTGCGTCCCAGCTCGGGGCCCTAGCAGCCGTAGAAGACTCTCTGCTTAGTCAGTGGGGATCCTGGCCACAACACACTGACATGGGCTCTGGCAGTGCTGCAGCCAGGCTAGGGTCAGCTGCCCTCAGGCTACATCCACACTCCCCCTTGGGTAGTAGTTGGGTCAGGGCGTTGTTCTCCGGGGGGATCCAGCACTATCGGTTCCTCCAGGTAGTGGGCGAGTGGCAGGCCTGGCAATTCCTCCGGGTAGCAGGCGCAGGGCAGGCCCGGCCAGTCCTGGTGGCCACCTTGGGCCACAGAGTTTTCCCAGTCACGAGCTAGGCTGGAGGCATCTGGCCTCTTCTGGGGCTCCAGACTTACTGAGTTCTGCAGGCAAGCCTTTATACTTCTGGGTCACCCCCTGACCCTCTGAGGGGCGGGCTCTGAGCTCCGTAGCTCCTCCCACTCTGGCCTCCAGATGGGCTTTTCCCGCTCCGGGGCAGCTGGGAGTCACACCACCTCACTACGCCACATTTAAAAATATGCTTCTCTTTGTCCATGATTTTTCAACTACATGGTGAGTACTTCCATGTGCAGTTATCCAAAATCAGCGGAAGACTGTAAGTCCATCTCCACTATTACTGTCATTATTTAAATTAAATGCCTATCTAATAGACTAATATGCCAAATTTCTCTTTTTAGCTAATATTATCTCTTGGGTGACTTCGTATTCTTTGCATTTATGCAAATTATGAACTAGACAGCCAGCATACTTTTCACATATTTGAATCCTCAGTGAGTAAACTTATTAGCAGGTAAACTCTATGGAATCCCTGTTTGTATATGCAGAACATTCCAGAAGTGATGTCAAATATAAACATTGTGCTAGGATAACTGGGATAGTTTGTACAGGTCTTTAACTAGATAGGGTGCTATAAAAGCAGGGGTTTCCAAACTTGTTTCCCAGGGACTCACCTGTGTAGCTGCAATAGGGACTTTGGCCCTCTATTAACGCATATCTGTCAGGGAGAGGGGCCTCACAGCATGTGGTATTTGTCGGAGCGGTGTGTGTATAGCAACTCCTTGCTTAACGTTGTAGATATGTTCCTGAAAAATGTTACTTTAAGCGAAAGGACATTACGCAAATCCAATTTCCTCATAAGAATTAATGTAAATAGGGGGGATTAAGTTCCAGGGAAATTTTTTTCACCAGACAAAATACTATTATATATTTTATAAGTTTTAAACAAGCAATTTAATACTGTACACAGCGATGATGATTGTGAAGCTTGGTTGAGGTGGTGAAGTCAGAGGGTGGAAGAGGGTCGGATATTTCCCAGGGAATGCCTTGCTGCTAAATTATGAACTAGCTTTTGGCTGAGCCTTCAAGGGTCAACCCATTGTTGTTAATGTAGCCTCACACTCCACAAGGGAGCACTAATGGAGGGAGGAGAGACAGTATGGCAGACAGAGACACATCCTGTGTGAGAAAGAGAGATGTGCATTGCCCCTTTAAGTGTTGGTGACCCCACTCTAAGTAAACTGCCTTGTTAAGTAGATCAGCAAGCTGAGACAGCAGCTGCTCCCAGGAAGCTCCCTCCATCCTGAGCCCTGTCCTGTCGTCGTCCCCCACATGGATTGGAGTAAGTGGGATGCAGGATCAGGAAGGAGGGGGACACCCTGACATTAGCCCCCCTCTCCCTCCCCACCCTGCTCAGCAAGCAAGAGGCTCCCAGGAGCAGCTCCAAGGCAGAGGGCAGGAGCAGCACATGGCAGTGGGGGGAGGGACAGCTGAACTGCCAGCAACTGAGCCTGCTGGACAGCTGCTGCACAGGGAACCTAGAGGACTGGGGAGCTGACAGGGGGCGCTGCCTGTCCACACTGGTTCCAAGCCCCCACCAGCTAGCTCCAACGGGCTGCTCTTCCTGCAAGTAGTCAACAAAGTAGGCGGCTGCCAAACGATATTATAAGGGAGCATTGCACAACTTCAATGAGCATGTTCCCTAATTGATCAGTAATGTAACAACAAAACAATATTAACCGAGACGACTTTAAGTAAAGAGTTACTGTACTACGAGAGGGTATTTGGAGCATGCTGGAGGGGGTACCTGGTGGGGGACAGTGTTGTGCTCCCTGTCATGGTGGCAGAGCCTCTCTATTTTTGAAATTAAGTAAATGTGTTATCTGTAATTCAAACCAATCCAGCGTTGTGCTTGAACCGAACTGTTTGGTAATTCCAATTAGATTAACAAACTCTTGGATTTTGGATCTTTAAAGGAGCAACAAACCTTCACATTCCTCTGATTGTTCCAGGACAGGGCTTAACGTTTCACAACACATTATTTGGGAAAATTAAGGGCTAGTGAGAGTGTTACCAGTTGTTAAACCAAGGCTGGTGGAAACCAGTGGAAGTCCATGGTATTGCAGGCAGGTTCCTGGATCCAAAGAATTGGACCAGGCTGCCCAGTAAATAGACATAAGTGCACACTTGTTGCTGACTGTGAGGATCCCTGGCAGAGAGCTACAGTAGCAAAGCTTTAAGGCACTTAAGGGTTACAGAGTAAGAGGTGACATAACTCTTCACTGGTTTGTACTGCACCTCAGAACATGACAATTCTATACCAGACTTTCTAGTAGTGGTAGCAGTACAGGAGCAAACAAAGCAAGGGAAAATCAGATCTTTTAGGGTAGATGATTTTTTTGCAAGCCTCCTGTGGCAAATTATCAGGCCCTTCTCTCTAAATACAGGGTTTTTTTAATTGTGAAAAGTGGTCTCAATTCATTACTAAACTATTCAATAGCACCAGGAGGTGTGAGGTCCTTAATAGCTTAAGGTCGACTGCCTGCCCATATCTCCAGACCTCTCCGCAGACTGTGCTGAATCATCTGACACCGTGACGTGAACACTGCCATAGCCATGAGGAGGTACCCATTGCCTCTGTACTCTGGAATCCCTAGGGAGGTTCAGGCAACAACTTAGGATCTCCCATTTGAGGGTAACAAACTCTTCAGCAAGAGGACAGAAAGCCCTCCAAACTCTAAAGGATTCAAGAGCAACTCAGTGATCATTGGGGCTCTACATACCAGTCCATAGGAAACAGCCACATGTCATATTTTAGACAGTACTCCTTAATCCAGTTTTATGGTCAATCACAGAGGACTTTAGAGCTGCTGAGAAACAGGCAGAAATTCCATTAGGGGCAACCCTGTGCCTCTTCCTTGACTGCCCCACAGTCTGGGACTTCAACCAGGTAGCAGATTTGATGACAATATTGAGAACCTGCTAGGACCACCAGGAGCCACTTCCATGTTTGTTTGCTAAAAAAAAGTTTTTTTTTTAATGTAGCAATCCAACATGATCAAATGTTATTCAGTAAGCCAACAAGTGGGGCCAAACTCAAACATTGCCCCCTACAGTAACTGTAAACTGTATTCTATTAGGTGCTAATGGAGAGTTCAATTCCATATCAGTTACATTTATTCCCTTGAAAAATGCAATGCTTATGTTATTTCATTTTTATTTCTACTTCATGTAATAATTGTTTTCCTTCCTTATACTCTGAAAGGATTTTGTCTATCATCCATCCGGCTGAATACAGCTACAGCTTGATTGGAATTGAAGTTTAAATTGAATTTTACTACTTGAAATTTTGTTCTGTTAATTACTGCAAATTGTTGTTGGATTACACTCCCATAACTGGGAAGGGAGGGGCAGGAGAGGGAGAGTCAAAAACAGTTGGAACCCTTCTAAAGGTTGTTTTGATAGAAGTCTGTTTTCCTCCTATGTGAGCTGCTTTAACAGGCGTGAAAATAGATATTTCTATTTTGCATAGCAGCCTCTGACTTGCTAGATGATTTTTTTAAATAGCAGTTAGAGTATATAATATTGCAAATCTGAAAGACACAGCTCTTGTTATGTAAAGCTTTATCTTTTGTAACGTTGAAAGTCTTCTGGAAAGTTAATAATGACTTATAAATCAATGCCAAATACATAGTCTAGGCTTCTCCCGCTCCACAGTTTGTGGATTTGCAGACTGTAATTAAACCCTGAACTTTCTTTTAGTTTCCCACTAGAGTACCTCATCATTTGCTGTGCTGCTTCGACACAATTACCATTTCTGCTGGCTTGCCAATATCACCCTGTCCCTCAGGAAATGGTTGGTGTACAAAGGCATAAGCTTCAAAGAACAAACTAGATCTGGAAACATCACCACAACCACTGCTCAGTATTACTCCAGAGTCTTGCAGAATACTAATACTGACTCAGTGGTGTAATGAATAATTAAACACAATTGGCATTGTTTCAAACAGTTTCCTAATGTCTTCAAATCATATTCACAGCAGAAAGACAAGTATTGCAGAAACTATGAGCTTTGAAGGACCTGTATCATGAATACTAGTTGCAAATTACATGCTAAAAATGTGACATCCGAAATGACTCCCAAGTTTACAGGACAGAATTAATCTGCATATGTTTTTAGACTGTATAAGTATTTTGGTTTCTTCTAGTGATATACTTATATTTTAGCTAGTTGCTTGGCAACACTATTTTTAGATGCACAAGAACTGTGCATCTTTCCAAATTAATCTTAGAGACATTGTTGCTGAAACCTTTTTGAATAGCCTCTTTTCATGATATTGAAATACAAAATTAATGCAATAGCAATTTTGTCATAATTTGAAATGATGAGAAGAATTAGAAAAAACAAAAACAAAACGCAAACGAAAAAAACCTACTTACTTTACAAATGTGCTCTGGGGCATCATTATCTGCATGTCACAACATATTAAAATTTAGAAGTGCAGAAACTGTGAAAATAGTTGAGGGTCATCTGATAAGACTTACTTATTGTGCTGAAACAAGTGCCTAGGATTTTTAAACACACTAATGAATCAAATTTGTATGTGTAATTTTTTTATTAAAAATGTGGTTAAAATGTATTCTTAAATGTAAAATCACTGGCCACTGTGCTTATAAAATTGGTTTATTTTTAAAAACAGGAATTTATTACTCTCGGGAGCTACTGGAAAATCAAATCAAAAGTGGATTGAAAGTTTTCACCAGAACAGTTTTCCGAAACATTTTCAGAAAATGTAGCTTCCTCAAGTCAAAACATTTCACTGGAATACGTCAGTTTCAACAAAATGTTAGATGGGAGAGTGTAAAATTGAATCTTTTAAAATTTCTCATTTTGATTATATCAAAATATTATATTAATTATACTATTACTTTATATATTAAAATATTATAATATTTGACATTATTGAAACAAAACATTCGACCTTATCAATGAAATGTTCTGAAGTGTGCAAATCAAAATTTTACAGCATTTCCATTCTGTAAAATTATTTGTAAATTTCTGAAGTCAGAAATTACACTTTCAGACTAGGTGTACTTGTAAAATTATGCACAAAAATTTAAAAATCATTGGAACAAGTAGATATATATTTTAGTTCAGAAATAAAATTGCCATATCTGAACTAGAGAACTGCAAACCTTTGACAACTCTGCTAACTAGAGTTAAGATTGCTCAAGAGATTTTCCTATCAATGTAATCACTAAAAATTGAGAAAATCCTCAGCTGAAGCAACATTAACACCCAGATGCACCTTAACACTGACACATATCAAAAGCCATTCATCTCACATCTACAACAAACTCCTGTTCACTTCCAACCTACATCCCCTACAAAGCACACATCTGAGTCTCTGTGTTGGTGTTCTCAGTCTTTTCAGGTGGATGACCCATTATTAGAAGTCAAAAATGCTTGCCCTCCTTTACTTAATTTGACACTTACATATATTATATTATATTATATATATACATATACATATATTAATTTGACACTTACATATATTATAAATCTAAATATTAGGGCTGTCAATTGCAGTTAACTAAAAAAAAGTTAATTGTGATTAATCACAGTTTTAATCGCACTGTTAAACAGTAGAATTCCAATTGAAATGTATTAAATATTTTGGATGTTTTTCTACATTTTCAAATATATTGTATTTTGTGTTGTAACTGAAATAAAATGTATATTATTTTATTACAGATATTTGACTGTAAAAATGATAAATGAAATAGTATTTTTCAATTCACCTCATACAAGTATCGTAGTGCAATCTCTTTGTAATGAAAGTGAAACTTACAAATGTAGATATTTGCACTCAAAAATAAAATGATGTAAAATTTCAGAGCCTACAAGTCTGCTCAGTCTTACTTCTTGTTCAGCCAATTGCTAAGACAAACAAGTTTGTTTACATTTACAGGAGATAATGCTGCCCTCTTCTTATTTATAATGTCACCAGAAAATGAGAAGAGGCATTTGCATGGCACTTTTTTAGCATGCATTGCAAGGTATTTACGTGCCAGATATACCTAACATTTGTAGAACCATTCATGGTTTGGCCAACATCCCAGAGGACATGCTTCCATGCTGATGACATTCGTTAAAAAAAGAATGTTAGTTAAATTTGTGACTGAATTCCTTGGGGGAGAATTGTATGTCCCCTGCTCTGTTTTATCCACATTCTGCCATATATTTCATGTTACAGCAGTTTTGGATGATGGCTCAGCACACATTATTCATTTTAAGAACACTTTCACTGTAGATTTGACAAAACGCAAAGAAGGTACCAATGTGAGATTTCTAAAGATAGCTACAGCACTTGACACAAGGTTTAAGAATCTGAAGTGCCTTCCAAAATCTGAGAGGGATGAGGCATGGAGCATGCTTTCAGAAGTCTTAAAAGAGCAACACTCCAATGCAGAAACTATAGAACATGAACCACCAAAAAAGAAAATCAGTATTCTGCTGGTGGCACCTGACTCAGATAATGAAAATGAATATGCACTGGTCTGCACTGCTTTGGATTGTTATCGAGCAAAACCCGTCATCAGTGTAAACGCATGTCCTCTGGTATAGTGGTTGAAGCATGAAGGGACATGTGAATCTCTAGAGCAGAAGACTTTCTTCTTTTATTTCTATGCTTTTCAGGTTTTGAGTTGTTGAGCTGTGTCCTCCTAATGGAATGTTAACTGTCACTAAACAAAGTTAGACAAGTTTTAATTTGAAAAATCTGTAATCTTATTACCTCCTAAATGATTCTGTAATTGGAAAGAAAGGTTATGCATGAGAGTGCAACCTTGATGTTTCAGGAGAACAGGAACTGGTTGGATGATAACTGGTGGGGGTGATAAGGATGGAAGAAGGAGATGGTGGAGGCATGAGGGTGCTGCGTGATTGTATTCAGAGAAATATGTAAGGTGTTGGGTATGAAGTTGGAAGAGGGCAGAGGAGACCAAGGACTGGTCTACACTGGGGGGTGTCAATCTAAGATACGCAACTTCAGCTACGTGAAGTTCTTAGATCAATTTACCTCGGGTCCTCACAGCACAGGATCGATGTCTGCGGCTCCCCCATCAACTCCGCTACCGCCACTCACTCCGGTGGAGTTCCAGAGTCGATGGGGAACGCGTTCAGGGATCGATATATCGCGTCTAGATGAGACGCGATATATCAATCCCTGATAAATTGATTGCTACCCGCCGATAGGGCGGGTTGTCTGGACGTACCCAAAGGTTGGGGCAATGGTATGGGGGAAAAAGGGACTTCTAGATGTTAGAGGGCAACAGAGGAGTAGGGAGGAGATGTGGAGAGTACTGAGCAGGAAGGTAGGTGGCAGCAAAGTTACACAGGACTGGTAGGGAAACAAGAGACATGAGATGGAAGAGTGGACTGGGGTTGAGGAGCTGGGGTGATGAAGACAGCAGAGGGGTATTGTTCATGGGACATGGAAGTTGCTGGAAGATGATACAGAGGAATCACAAGGTGCATGAGTTTGGAGAAATGACGGGGCAGATAAAGGGAGTCAAAGAAATACTAGACAATTTTGAAATCTTTTAACCATATTAAGGCTTTTAATCTAAAAAAAATACCCAGTCATTTTTTTCCTCATTATTTTTAGAACATATTTACTTCTAGCAAGAAATCTCTACAAATGTAAAACTATAGCGAAATTTTTGTTTTGATTTACAAATACGTTCAATATCTGCCTTATAATGGGATCCTGGTTGTAACTTTAACAACTGTTTGGTGTGGAGGTACTGCCTCTACAAAATAAGAAAATTAGCATCATGTACATTTTTATGTACACTAAAGTTATAATATGCTGTTTAGACAGACTGGCACATATACTTTGCTAGAGAAAGCACACAGATTGAGGTAAGGCACAGCATTCTTTCTTGATGGGAGGTGTCATTTAATGAGTCTTTCAAACTTTCAAACAGTATTTTAGGGTGACTGTTTCTGTCAAAGACAAGACTGTCAGTCCTAGAAACTGAATTCTTCTGTCTAAACATAGACAAGAACGATATAGGTACAGCTGCTAATGAAGCTTCCTGGTTCAATTTTCCCACCCTTTATCTATTATTATTATTATTATTATTTATTATTTACTTTGTTTGTATTACAGTAGGGCCTAGTGGCCCCAGCGCCATTGTCCTAGACATTGTACAAACATATAACAAAAAAATTTTCTTTGCCCAGAAGAGCTGACAGTTTTGGTATAAGATGAGAGAAGTGGATACAACAAACAGATGGGAGCAGCTCAAGATAACAATGAAAAAATTGTGATCAAGGTGATGTAAGCAGCAAGAACAGCACACCAGCTGCCTAACCATTGTTGACTATTTTGTAGCTATCATGGCACAGGGAGCTTGAGAAGGGATTTGAAGTCAGACAAAGTGGTGACTGTGGATTTGTATAGGGAGTTCTTTCCATGCATAAGAGGCAGCATGGGACAATGTGTGAAGGTGTTTGTGTGCAAATCTGCCAAATGGGCAATAAAGGCTGGTATTGTTATGAAATGATAGTTGAGGGCAGGAATAGAAGATGGAGGGTTTTAAAAGTGAATACAAATAGTTTGTGTTTGGTGCAGTGAAGAGCGGAGTCAGAGGGGGGATGCAATGAGGGGGCTGATGTACTTAGATGGATAATATAGGACAATGACCTTCTCAGCAGTGGATGGATTGAGTGAATATAACTAGAGCAAGATGGCATTTGTCAAGCCCAGAAAGAAGTCTGCAGTAGTCAAGCCATGAGATGATGAGGGCTTAACTCACCTAATTCAACTTTAATTTTCAAACAAAAACTTTTTATGCCTGCCCACCTCTTCCATCTGTCTCTTTATGGATGTGGGTGGGCTAGATCATAATTTAGCAGTCCTTTCTTCCTTACTCTACCATGTAGTTCGAATAGTTACCATTCACTTGGATAATCAAGTTTTTTGTTGCACTATGATATAGTAAGTCCTGTGTAGAGAGGTTAGCCAGGGCTTGTCTCTCTTTGAGGTGGTGGGGACCCCACCACCTGACTAGGTTCAGGAGGAGGCCTAGCAGGGAATTATCTTGCCACGAGAGTCTTCCTCCATGACCTTTGTGAGGGCAGAAATAAACACAATTAGTAGTTAGCCCAGGCCCTAGGTCAGGATGGGGTGATAGTGAGTCAGGTGCTCAGGCCCTCAGGCAGGGGCTGAGTAATATACACAGTATATATACAGTGAGCCCAGGCCCTAGGTCCGAAGACCAGGGAAAGGGGGAGATTGCCACCAGCGAGTTGGATTGCAGTGGGGACTCAGGCCCTCCCACTCTACTGTATCCCAGCCTGGGGCCCTAGCAGCAGCAGACTTGGGTGAGCTGCCCCTGTGCTACTTCTGGACTCCACCACTTGAGGTACCTGGGTCAGGGTGGCCCTTGGGGGGTCCAGAATCATGGGTTCCTTGGGATAGCTGGCACAGAGGAAGCTTGGCAACTCCTCTGGGTAACTGGCCTGGAGAAGGCTTGGCCAGCCCGTACATCCATGCAGGTCACTGGGGTTTCCCAACCGGCGTCTGGCCTCCCCAGTGACTGCCCTCCCAGTGAGCTCTGAGGTTGGGCCTTTATATTTCCTGTGCCACACCTGACCTTCCGGGGCAGAGGTGGGAGGCACAGTCAAGCTCCGGGCTTCCCACTCTGGTGTCCGGAGGGGCTCATCTCTCCCTGAGGCAGCGGAGACCCACGCCACCTCACTACATTCTGTTTAATTTCACTCTTGCAGAATTCAGAACTACCTTGTGCTATAATTCTTTGTTTTCACAAACTGAGTAAAGCTGGACTGGTTCATTACTCAAACTGTAAACCTCCAAGCTACGGCTATGGGCTGCAGGAAGAGGTGTTTTGGATTTAGTAGGTGTCACTCTTTCCAAAGAGTTTCTAGTAAGACAATTTGCAGCATGGTAATACAGGGCACTGTGCTACCAGTAGTGTCATCTTGTGGAGGATATGTAAAACTGTAGCTGACAGCTCTAGTCATTAAAACTCCTACAGGACTTTTCACAAGGGAAGAGATGGTATCCTTAGCATCTTGCCATATTCAGACTTTACTAATTATCTTCTGTCTATCTAATTTCATCCTGCATTTTCAGTTAGATATGGGTGCCTTAATTCCTTGGCCTAATCTATGTTAGGAAACACAAAATTTATGCATGCATTTGCATCCAAGAGTAGCAAATGAAAGATACATTTACATAGAACATAACATTAGTTTTGCAAAGTTCTTTGGATTCTTTAGGACGAAAAATACTATAAAGTATAAACGTAAGTTATCACTCCACTATGATTCATGTGTGAGCACTGGAGCCCCTAGCTATCTGCTGTGACTTCTTCATTTCATGAGTTATGTGCTGACATACAGTTTCCAATTGGCAAGGGACAGGAGCTTCTAATCACTATCCTGTAGGTACAAGGAAGTAGCCATTAAATCTAGCTAGGGCAGATAGCTTATAAATGAAACAGTCCTGTGCTGGAAGTAATATGGCACTCCACTATTCCAAAAGAAGCTCCAGGAGGTACAATCTTTCTCTCAGCTCCTTAGAACACAAGGAGGCTGCACATTGCACAGTCCCAAGGCCCTACCACCAAACCCTCTTTAGGGTGGTCAGTGTCATGGGTGTGGATGGAGGAATATAATACAGTTGCCCACCAAGGAAAGAGACTGCCATTGTGTCTTGCTCTTAACCTGTGGTCAGATGATCAACCTGCAAAGCAAGGTCTAGAAACGAGTATGTTTTCTGAGGGAGACCCCATATTATATTCAGCAGCTTGAAATTATAGTCTCACTCCTGTTAGGCTGTAGAAGAATATTCCTTTTCCAAGACTGCTGAAGGGACACTGCCTACTTTTCTGCATGCCTATGTAATTTTTATAATATGGGAACAGAAGAGTCAGCCAGCTAGAAAAACTCATTTCACTATCACTCAGGTCAGACTAGATCTAGGGTCCAATAGGTTAAAAGGAAAAAGAAAATACCCATTAAACTACACGGTTACTCTAATGACTAATTCAGCATTTCAATAAACTCTATTTAAACTAGAATTAAAAATAAAACACTTTGAGATAGAGTACATGTCTTATGCACAAAGGAGCCTGGAGACAATGGAATTACAGAAGTTATCAATATGTTAAACTAAAGCAGAAAAGAAATAACTTTGCATTAAAAAGAGGTGACACGATATATTCGGTTGCAAGCACGGCTCTTACTGTCTCTACACATATATCTACAACAGCTAGAAAGGACAATTCAAAAAATTTGATGCTTAAGATAATGAAGCATTTTGCACACTGCTGGTCATCCTCTGTGACATGCAAACATGTTTTGAAATCAGAAACTGGAGGCAATAAGTAGCACTTTAAAAATATTCTAGTCATTTGATCTAGCAAACAGGCTGTTATGACTCTTTGTATAAATATTGTTTGTCCTTGCATTCCTACTTGATTAAAGTACTCCAATAAACTGCCTAATAGCCCTACAGTATGGGTCCTCAGTATTCCATAGGGTTAACATGAACGTTGCCGGTTGCAAACTGCATTGTTCAACAACAACAAAAAACAACAAATCATATCAATTTCATGCATAGACACAATTGTAACTGGGAGTTTTGTTGCTACACAATAAAAGCCTCTGTGGAGACCAGCCAATGGTCATTGTTTAGTAACTGCTTACTTTTCCAAGTCACATTTTCCATCCACTAATAAAATATTACAATATTAGTAACTCAGAGTTAAAGATATAAGTAGGTAATATCAGCACCTGGGTGCTGTTAGCTCTAGGTTATAATAATATTGCATACATTGACCCCTATTACACCATCTATCAACTCCTTTTACACCATTTCCACCACCCAAGTGAAACTCACACAAATATTTTTTTTTCTTAGCCTTCATGAGCTGTCTCCGAACCTTGCAGGATGCCATGTTTGTCAGGAGTATTTAGGAATGTTCACATTCCTACTGTGCATAACACTCAAAGACTTTGCTGTTTCTAGATACTTTGCAGTAGTTACATTTAAGTGTACCCATAAACAAAAAGAAAAGGAGCCTCTCGTACATCATCTAGAGCCTTGAGAAGGACTCTGAACATTTGATGATTTATGGGTTGTCCCTAGTTATACCATTATTCCTGATGCCTCAACAAATCTGCCAAATCTCTGAAGAGAGTTCAGGTAAAGGTCCTAGTAACCCCTTAGGATGGAGAGGAATGTTATTCTTGCCAGCTATGATACAGTGATAAATTGGACTAACCCTTTATATGGTATATAAAAATAATAAATATAATAAAACTAGAATTGCAGGTTCATTCTAGGAGGACAGACAAGGCCTCACCTAAATCCCATGGCCAAAAAAAAAATGATAAAGTTTCATAAATTTGCTCATTCTTAGGTCTATTGATTCCCACATTAATTGCTCTCATCCCAGAAGGAATCTGAACAATTCTAGCTATTTTTTTTTATTTTCCCTTAACTTTCATGGAAATAATGTGAAACAAGGCACTGGACAGAAAGATAGCAGTGTAATTATGGACACATAACTTGTCTTAAGGGTCATAATAAGCATCATATTTTGAAATACTAAAATAATAATAAATAAACCAGTAACTTTATTATTAGCCTTGAATCAGATCACTTCTTGAAATAACCCAAAAGCCAATATGCCAACATTTATGGATCTGTATCTGAAATTTAAAACATCACAATTATGAGAAAAAGGTGAAAGATCATCTGTTAGAATGGCTCCCCCCTTTTTTTTTAATGTAATTGTGGTCACTATTTGAGTGTTCCAAGAAGAGTCAAGATCGGAACAATCCTACATTATCAGGGAGTTAGAGTAGATGATCTTCAGTGCAGACCATATTATGGGTTAGACTAGATGATACTCAAAGCTGTTCTAAGTGGTACCAGCTTGTAACAAACCAGTAAGGGCTGAAGGTGATCTGGGACAATTTTTATAGTGGAGGTGCTGATGATGGAAACCAATGAAACCATATATGTGGTGTTTGCTATTACTACTTCAAACCAGGGGGCATGGCAGCACTTCAGCACCCCTAGTTGCATCACAACTGAAGGGCTGTTATGCAGTTGGGGAATCACCACTCCTATTTCATTCCTTATGCAAAGGTTGGATTTTGAGGGGGTCAGTGAGAGTTGGCAATGCAAGCTTTATGCCTTTTAGGGTTTCATGCACAAATGGGAACCCTCTTTTGACTACTTTAGGACATCTTTAAGTCCCCTTTTGTGCCATCAGAGCAGCTGAAAGAGGACTTAGCAGGGCCAAGATCCTGGCCCAGTATCACTTTTCTATCCCTATTCCACCATAATAATTTTAAATCTTGTGCTTTGTTTCTCTACTGAAATTATATAGCTTTAAGGAGTTTAGTTAAGATGGCTAATTAACAAGGGCTTGCCATACTTGTGCCAGAAACCTCTTAGGGATTTGAAGCTTATCCCCAGGGAAGTGAGATTCCACTTTTATCTAATTAGATGTAAAAAAGGGATAACTTGTAAAACCTCTCTCTTTTCTCTTCTGCCAGTAAAACTGTGAATCCAATCTTCAAAACACCACGGCTAACTCTTGATATGCATGAGTTGTCAATAGCTTTGCAATCAAATAGACTGTAGATATAATTACCAAGTTTCTATATTTACAGAGAAACCACAAATATGTAAATAACCATACAATTTAATATTGATGAAGGTGATGGGTTTATATAAATACAGAAATTTAAATAATTAACTACCACTAGAATGTGTTTTTGTTTACCTGCTTTGGAATTTTAATTAATAGAAATGCCACTTATTCACTAAAATTCTAAAATAAAAAAAGTCCACTTGTTCTGCTGAATCCAATCAGTTGATTCTAAACCAACATACTTATAATTAGAACACGATTAAATGAATGTAGATTTTAGCATCCCTCTAATTCATCACATAGCATGATTACACCTCCTTTCTTAGCCACTCTTAAGCATGCAAATAAGGATACATATTTAAAAAGGAAGAAATAAAAAGGCTATTAAAATCTGCATATTTATATTGTATTTATTTAAATAGTAAGTAAAGATGAAAAGCCTGAATAAGATATAAAATATCAACACTATGAATTAGCATTACATTAGTATTAAGCATACTAGGGAAATGTGGTCTAGAACACATGAAATAACTATAAGGTTGGTACACAACTGATTGAAAAACTACTTAAAGAGTAGTTATCAACAATTCACTGTCAAACTGGAAGGCGATATCTAGTGGGGTCCCGCAGAAGACTGTCCTGGGTCCAGTCCACTACTATTCAAGACTTTCATTAGTTACTTGGATAATGGAGTGGAGAGTATTCTTATAAAATCTGCACATGCCACCAAGCTGGCGGAGGCTGCAAACACTTTGGAGGACAGGATTAGAATTCAAAGTGACTTGGATAAATTGGAGAATCGGTCTAAAATCAAGATAAAAAGTTAATAGCCAATTGCAAACAGCTACACTTAGGAAGGAACATTAAAATGTACAAATACAAAAGGGGGAATAACTGGCTAGGCAGTAGCACCACTGAAAAGGAACTGTATAATGGATCACAAACTTAATATGAGGCAGCAATGTAATACAGTTACAAAAAAGGCAGACATCATTCTGGGATGTATTAACAGGAGTGTCATATGTAAGACACAGGAGATAATTGTCCCACTTTACTCAGCACTGGTGAGGCTTCAGCTGGAGTACTATGTCCAGTTTTGAGTGCCACACTCTAGGAAAGATGTGGACAAATTGCAGAGAGTCCAGAAGGGGCAACAAAAACGATAGAAGCAAGGGCTGGTACGGGCTGGTATAGTGTTACTGGTAAGAAGTGGCTGCCAGTACTGGCCCGCACACAGCCCACATTAAAGCTCTATAGGGCTGCCCAACAAGGGCTGCCGACAAGGCGGCGGGGAGGGGTGGTGAGGCAAAAGGGGCAGCTGCCTTATGACCCAGTAATTTAAAAGGTCCTGGGGCTCTGGATGCTGCTGCCTTTATTGCAGCAGCGGCCAGATCCCCAGGCCCTTTAAATCACCACTGGAGCCCCAGGCAGCACAGGCCAGGCATCGTAGAAGGACTGACTGGGGAAGACTGACCCACAGCCCCGCTCTTTCCACCCCAAGGCCACACCCCTTCTGGGGGCCTGGAGCTGGACCCCCATTCCAGTAAGTATTTTATCTTACTTTCACTCCTGGATAAAAGGTTTAGAAAACCTGACCTATAAGTAAAGGTTTAAAAAAATAGGCATGTTTAGCCTTAAGAAAAGAAGACTGAGTGGGGACCTGACAACTCTTCAAGTCTTTGAATACTTTATGGGCTGTCATAAGGAGGACAGTGATCAATTGTTCCCTATGGCCATTGCAAGTAGGACAAAATGTAATTAATCAGCTTACTCTGTAGCAAGGGAGATTAAGGTTAGATATTAGGAAAATGTTCTAATTATACAGGTAGTTAATACTGGAAGTTGTGGAATTCCTGTCAGTGGAAGTTTTTAAAAACAGGTTGAGCAAACACATGTCACAGATAGTGTGACCCTAAGAGCATCCCAATTTCAGTTGGCACACTGTTGTTATGATATATATCCAAAAGGTATCATGTAATATATCATTGGGAAACTAATTACTCACTGATCATTAATATTCTTGCTTGATATAAGTATGATAAACTCATAAAAGGACTTTATAGATATGTGCTGGAAATATGTTCTTAAATGTATTTTGCAAGCAGTGTGTAAGCCACACCTTTTCCAGACAAAGAAATTTGGTTCTGCAAGTGTAGCCAGTCATAAATAAAAGCACATTTACATGCAAGGTAAACAAAGCCATCTGGAGAACAATTTTGATAGAGGATGCAAATTTCACCCCCAGGAAGCCTTCTTGCCTCTTGAACAAGGGTAAATGAACTTTGAGAACATATAAGCAGAGAGAAAAAGGCATCTTGATATCCTTCACCTGAGGAGACAAAGGGACTGAACACTCTGAGATGTGTCAAGGGGCCTTCCAGAGATTCAGGTCAGCCATTTTGGAAAAGAGACTTGGGGAGAAACAGTTCTTTGAACAAGAGATGCAAAGTTTGTTAAATCAGGTTTTAGTCTTATAAGCATATTTTTACTTTTGTTGCTTATAACCCTTTCTATCTTTGTTCTCTTGGTGTCACTTCAACTGATGACATTTTGCTTAATAAACTTGTTTGCTATAAACCAGTTCATTTCTTTTAATAAAACAGAGTCTTTGTTTATCCCTGGTAAAATAATAAGCTGCTGGGTACTGTCTCTTTAAGGAAGCAGCAAACTTAATAACCTCTGTGAGTCTTCCATGAGGGAGCTGAGCACTGCAGAGAGACATCTGTGAGGCTCTCAGGATTTGGGGTACACTGATTGTTACCTGCTAGGCAAGGGTTTGGATGAGCAGAGTTCTGAAGAGTTTGCTGGCAGGGCACACAAGCTGGTGTATCAAGGATCTGATACATAGTTTAGCAGCAGCTAAACTTTCAACTGCTGAGACTGAGAGGGGTACCACAATAACTCAGTTCTCAGCAGATGGTAACAGATGGTCTAGATTTACTTGGTCCTGCTTCAGTGCAGGGGGCTGGACTAAATAACCTCTCAAGGTCCCTTCCAGCCCTCCATTTCTATGATTTTATTATGACTGCTTTTTATGCAAGTAATTTTCCTACTACTTTATAGGCCATTCATATTTTGCTGTTTGCTTTGGCTAATGAGCTGCAACAGAGCTGTCTCCACAGAAAGATGAATTCATATTTTGGGCAAAACTGCTGAACAAAAATTCAGTTGGGCAACCTTGGGTAAAGCAATAACACTGCTCTACAGCCAAAATGCTTCTGAAATAAATGTAGTCAAACTTTACTAATTCTGGGTCACTGAGAACGAACATGATGCTTAAAATTGTTGATTGGCTCTAGTTTTCAAGATATGCTATTGGGTCAGTATATACGACCCTTGACTTGGGAATGGTGGAGGATAAGTGACTTATAAAGGGAAGGGATCTCAATTTAAACCAGAAATGACTGAAATACATCTTTGACTGGATCTATGAATAAATCTATGA
>NC_133769.1:47873350-47887883 GCF_003597395.2 Chelonoidis abingdonii | reverse complement strand
AACACATGAAAAGACCTAGGTTTACAATTTATGATTAAAACTCTACTATCTACACAATATACATAGACATAAAATGTAAAAACTTAAATATCTTAGAAACAGTAGCCAATCAGTTGTTTTAATTGTCATATTTCAATTCAGCACATCAAAATACATAATAAATACCACATTTTATCTCTGAAGCAGACGACTTCTCAAAAATTGGAGACCAGTGTAATTTTAGAAAAAGAAAAAAGTTCTCTAAATTCACATGGTGTGTCAACCTTGCGAGATTCATTAAAATCCTTTGTTTAAAAGTTTAATTTTCTTATTAGTGCAACATCTGGTCTATGTCTTGGTCTTTATTAGATTAACAATGTGAAAAATATTTCCAGAATTTTGTTTCAACCATGCTTGCTCTTTTTATTTTTTCACAAAAAAATGTTCCAGCAAAGGTTTGCTTGTATGCATGTGCAAGGAAAGCAAATCTGGGGCTCATGCATAAGATTTGTTTAATCAATAAACAAAATTCTTTTTGTTATTACACAAAATGAGACGTCAATAATAGAGGTTAGGTCAACCAGGAAGGGACTGGACACACAATGTTGTTGCCTACATACTTGATCACACAGCTCAACTGTTCGTTCACAAATACTGATTACTCAGTAATATTTGTATCAAATGGTTCGTGAGCCATTGTTACACTCTCAGATCAAGGTGATGTTTAAGACAGGAATACTTTATTGCAACTTTTTAAAGAATCCATCAGTATTACCAACCCAAAATGTTTGAAAATCATGAGTCGGGATACAAAAAAGCATGAGATTATCTTAAAAACCATGTGAATTTTAAAAAAGCAATACATTTTCAATTCTTTCTATTTTCCTTATGGTTTTGGGACCTTTAGGTGACCCTCAGATCACATTTTCAAGCCTTTCTCTGCAGCCATGAGGACTCAAAACATTTGTGGTTTAATTAAATTTGAGATTCTCTGAAGTAACATGATTTCAGGAGCTGGGGCTTTAAGAATGACAGATATGAGAGTTGGCAATGCTGCCAACAAGACAGCCTACAGCTGAAGGGTTTGGTGAAGCTCAAAACCCTTCTGTCACCACACCCCACTTACAATCGCTGTGTACTACCTACTATTCAGCAGAATTTTGAACCTTACAAAGAAAATCTGTGGTAATATAGATCTGACATTCCAACATGTTCTGTATTAAAGAGAGATTATTTTTTTAAATGATATATTTAAACATGTGCATCATGGTGCAAAAATGATTTTGTTCTGGGATTAACAGAGCTAAAACAAGCTTCCCCAGTGCTGATATTGGAAGTGATCACAATCTTGTGATGCTAAACTTTTCGCTGCAGCTAAGAGAAATAGTCAGGTCAAAGTTCACCAGAACCAAGTTTGACTTAGAAAGACTCAGAGACTGAAACATTGCAGAGTCATTCCAGCAATGATTGGCAGAAAATCTGCCCTGCTGCTTGCTCTAAAGGAAGATGTAGAAACAATGACAACAATTTCAACGTTGTAATGACTGAGGCACCAATGGACATCCTTGGGAAACACTGTAAGAAGATAAAGCCACAGGTCCCAAATGAAATACAACAAATGTCTGACATTAGACAAGAACTCAAGAGAGACAAGAACAGCAGTGAGGGAGCTGATAAATACAGAGCGATGGGCAGAAAGATCAAAAAAGGAATGAGAGTGGCTAAGGAGATATGGATTGAAAAACAATGCTCTAAAATTGAAGACTGTCTCACTAATAAAAATAGAAAACGAGCCTTCTAGTTTGTAAAAGATCTGACGAAGGAAAGATAGACCAAAGCTAGCACAATTCAAGACAAAGAAGGGAACAGTCTTACAAAAGAAAGAGACATCATCAAGAGGTGGACAAACTACTGCTCTGATCTATACAACCACTAGACAAATGGAGATCCTAGTGTCCTAGACAGCCCAGATTGAACAGAGGAGGATGACTTTCCAATACTGTATGAAAAAGTGGAGACAGCTGTGAAATCAGTCAAGAATGGAAAGGCTACAGGTATTGACAACATGCCAGCCAAACTGATGAAATTCGGAGGAGAAACAGTAATAGATGTACTCAACAAGACCTGCAACAAGATCTGGCAAACCAATGAGTGGCCCTCCATGTGGACACAGTCACTAATCATGACTCTGCCAAAGAAAGGCAACCTGCAATTGTGTCAAAATTAGCAGACCATAAGCTTAAATAGCCAGCCCAGCAAAGTGATGTTGAAAGTCATATTGAACAGATTGAAGCCACAAGCAGAGAATATCATTGCCGAAGAACAGGCTGGATTTCGTGCTGGAAGAAGTACTACAGAACAGATTTGCAACCTTTGTGTTCTATATGAGAAGTACTTACGACACCAGGAGGACATCTATCACGTCTTTGTTGGCTTCAAGAAGGCATTTGACAGAGAATGGCACAAAGCTCTCTGGGCAACCATGAAGAAGTACAATGTTGGTCATAAGCTTCTTCTTACCATTAAACAACTGTATGCCAAGGCCAACAGTGCAGTTCTCATCAATGGCACAACAGGAGAGTGGTTTCGCACCATAGTTGAAGTCTGGCAAGGCTGCCCTCCTTTGCCCACACTGTTCAATATCTACTTGGAGCGCATAATGACTGATGCCTTAGAAGATCACATATGCACAATCAACATTGGGGGCTGAAAAATTTCAAATCTTCGGTTCACTGATGACATTGATGGCCTGGCAGGCAGCAAAGATGAACCTTGTGAAACGATTGGATGAAACCTCCACAAAAGAAGACATGGAAATCAGTGCAGAGAAAACTAAACTGATGATAAACAAACATGACAGGGTCAGCTCACATATCACTGTCAGTGGACAAGAGCTAGAGGAAGTGAGACAGTTCAAGTATTTGCGGGCAATCATCACTGATGAAGGATCAAAGGCAGAAATTCTGACAAGAAGTGTGCAAAGAGCAGCAGCAATGGCAAAACTAAAGCCAATTTGGAGGAATAAGAACATCTCCTTGGAATCCAAACTGAAACTGCTGCACGCATTGATCATCTCAATTTTTCTGTATGAGTGCACTACATGGATCCTTACAGCAGAACTTGAACAGAAAATACAGGTAGTAGAAATGAGATACTTCTGTAAAATCCTGGGCATCTCCTACTTCAACCACATTACTAATGAAGAGGCCCACAAAACATTGCCCAATGTGCTGGGCCATATGAAGACCTCCTCATGACCGTGAAGAAGCACAAGCTGAAGTGGTATGGCCATGTAACAAGATCATCTATCCTATCCAAGATCATCCTCCAAGGGAGAGTATAGGGGAAGAGAAGTGGTAGACAAAAGAAGAGATGGATTGACAACATAAAAGAGTGGACAGGAACGGACTTCACGAAGACTCAAGCACTGACATACAATTGTCAGGGGTGGAGACAGTTGGTTGATTGCTTATCAGTGAGGGTGCCCCAAAGACTAATGCAGTTCTGGAAGTGATGATGTGCAGTGTTACTTTTGAATACTACAAAATTTGCACAAAATGTTTCTCAAACAATTTTGACTAGGGGGCAAATCTAAAAGTTGAATTTGTTCAGATAATTCACAAAGAGGTAAGGTGGTAAAATTTAAATTCCCTATTGCATGGAAATTGCCCAGCTTTAGACTTGATAAGGTTAATTCAATGGCAGAGGATCATGGCTGGGTTTTTCAAGTCAGCCTGTTGTAGCAGATGCACTGTTAATAAGGTGTAACTGAGTGTAGTTCTGCCATAATGACTTAAAGGCTTACCATGACTTGGGCCTTGTCTACACTACAGAATTTTGTCAACAGAAGTTATGCTGTTTAAAGTAAAGTATTTTAATTAAACCACTGCTGCATGTCCACGCTATGCTGCTTGGGTTGGCAGAGCACATCCATACTAGCAGCTCTTGCATCGACACAGAGAGCAGTGCACTGTGAGTAGTATTCCTATTGTGCAACTGGCCACAGGATGCTTTGGGAAGGGTTTGCAATGCTTCATGGGGCAGGTACAGCATCACGTGATACAGATTTATCAATCCCATCATTCCATTTGTATCCTACTAGATTCCAAGCCGCTTTTCAACTGAAGTGTGCATTGGGAGAGGGATGTGACAGTGTCTGATAGGGAGTGTGTGTATGTGTCTGGGGGGGAAAGACCGTGGGTGAGTTGAGGAAGCGTGTGTATTGGGGGAGAGTGAGTGTGTCAGTAAGTTGTCTCTGTAAATTCAGACAGCAGCCTGACTAACCAATCCTGAGACGGGGGAGGACATCAGCCCCCAGGTCAGCACAGCACAGCACAGCAGTCTATCTTCATCGCTCTCTTCGCCTCCCCGCCCCCGTAGCAGCCCAATCTGCCTGCCTGCCTATGGTTCTGTGATTCCCTCTGAGTTCTCCCAGCTGCCAGGAGCAGCATCCTCAGCAACTATGTGACCTCTCCAAGCTCAGGAATATCAAAGCTTTGGGGAGCTTTGAAAGGGGAGGGGTGCATGCTTATGTAGCTAGATGCAGGGCAGCTGAGTTCATCAGCCCCTGCCTCTTTGCCAGCTCTGCGCAGCACATTGGTTGCCCCCCGCCCACAGCAGCAGCCTGCTTGCCACTGCGTTGTTCCTAGTTTGGGGGACAGCAGGAGGATTCCACATTAATGATTTGCTCTTTGCTGCCAGGGCAGAGTACTTGTCAGAACTTCCCAGAGCTTTGAAAGGGGAGCAGCACATGCTTCAGGGCAACTGAGTTCAAAACAGTGAGCACAGCAGTCACTGTGGGCCTTATGGGATACTGGGGGAGGCCAGTTCTGGCAATATAACAAACTGCAATGTCTACACTGTCGCTTTGTTGCTTTAACTTTGCCGCAAAATGCTCTATGCCTCTCATCAAGGTGGTTTTGCTTTTGCTGACAAAACTGTGCAGTATTGACAAGGTCTTACCCACCTTATTATCCTATGAATATAAGGGAAATCCTTGCACATTAAATGTCTGTTTTGTCAATGTAGGAAAAAATTTACTGTTGAATGTCGCTTTTTCTTCCACACAGGTGCAATCTGTTTGTGAGAGGATACAGAAGGAACACCTCAGTCCTTGATGGAATGGTTATTCAATGGTATCACTAATCTGGTCATGTTGGCGTTCAACCCTGTTTAAAACAGACAGTTCTTGAGGCATGGATCTTTTGCCACTTAAGGTTAATTTTCTTCAATATGCTATTTCCTCATGAAATGTCTAATTGTTTCTATTCTTGCCTGGGAGGCTGCTCCACACTTTTATAATTCTCTGTGTGAAAAGTATTTCTCGACATCTGTTTAAAACTTATTTTTTTTATTTGCTCTTTAACCTCTTTTGTCCTTCTTTAGCTGTATTAGATTAATGAAATACCATACTGTTGTTTATTATTATTCAAGCTAAAAATAAGCAGGGCTTGTACAATATCTTGTCTTTGTATTAATATCATATGTCTTAAGTTATTTTTTTTTACCATCCCTTTTGTTTTAGAGTGTTAGTTATGTACAAAAACTTAGCTTAAGTTGAGGGGGCAGGGGGAGAGAAAACAATACCTCTTTGCATAATCCAGATACTCAGTGAAAGTTCCACATTTAGATCTGTAAGTAATTCCTGCTTACTGTTTTCTAGTTCCAGTTCAGTTTCATTCAATTTATATTTGTATCATTTTTCAAAAAAATATATATTACTTCACTGTTGTCAAAAACTTGTGATTTCACTTGACAACTCTGTCCAGTTTTTTAGCACATTCACATTACAGATGTAATGGACCAGAACAGTCTGCATTCACCAGCATTTTGTAAACTATGGAGAAATGTATTCGTGCATAACTTTCACGTTTTGGTAGTTTTACCAGAAAGAAGTAACATAAGCAATTGTTATGTAGAAGCTGAACTTTGGTTCATGAGAATTTAACGAAGTCAAAAGTGCTACATCACTAGGTGCAGATATTACATTTCCTAGTTCCTGACTCTGCCACTCTTCCCGCTGATTCAATTTTGAACTAATGCTGCAATGCTTTCTTAGGGAACACTACATTAATTTGTCTTTCAGATGACATGGAGAACCAAGGTCCTGATCACTTGTGGTCATTAATAGAGCCCACAAACTTCTTGCAAGAGTAGGGATGTTAAGTACAGTGCAGTTCTCAGAGGTAGAATTTAATTACCTATACTTTCAACTAGATAAGTCATGATCATTTCTCATAAAAATTGTTGTGTGGTGTCACTGGTGTAGAGTGGCTGTCACATTCCACCTCTGAAGTGGTTGTATTTCAGAGGGAGGTGAATGATCCCAATTCAGCCTGCAAAACACTTTGGGATCCTTGTGGCTTAAAGGCATTATATAAAAGTAATGTATTGTATTATTAATTTATTGATCTATTTGTCTTATTTTACAACATCATCTGATCTAACTACTTTATAGCATGGAAATGGAAGCCTTCAGTTTACCTACAGAACAGGTACACTAGGGCATCCACAGTACTGCAATCTTCTGTCACGCTATGCTAGGGATGGGACTAAATTAGAGGGAGCACCTAGTTCAGTCTTCTTGCTAATTAAACAAGAACAAAAGAATTGCCATAAAAGAAGAGACTAATAACCCATTGAGTCTGTTATCCTTTCACTGCCAGCCAGTGTTCTCGGATGGCTTGTCACTTAAGAGGAGAGTGTAAAGTTTTATAGGCTCTCTTTATGGTCCTCACCTCCTGAGTACCTGACAATCTTTATTAGAAGTTGAAGGCACTCAGCACCTTTCAGGATGGAGCCTTATGAAACCACATAGTAAACTGTTCCTATACAGCATTTTTGTATTATGAGGGAGAAGGATGAAAGACACTAAGCCAATCTCCCATGAGAGAGCTAAGTGTGGGGAGGACATTGGCAATGTTGTGGAGAAACTCAAGGAGAGCTGAGCCCTGCGGTTGTGGAGAAAGTAACTATTGTCAGAACTTTGGTTTTGCTACAGTGTATACGAGATCAAGAAATGGAAATAGGCCTCTTCTGGTTTGAAGCTAACAAGGATTGTAAGATCTTTAGGTCAGGAAATGTCAACTGCTCTGTATCTATACAGTGCTTACCATAACGGGGCCTCTTCTTGGTTGGTCCTCAGGCATGACTATAAAAATCATGGCTATTAAATAAGTAACAGCATGGGAACAGAATCTTCAAAGCATGTTTAAATCTAGATCCCGCAGTGTTCTGGAGGGGTTCAGATTTGTAGGGCATTAGTACTAGTTCTCACCTAAAATACTAGGGAGACTCAAAAAATTATTTAAAAAGAAGGAACAGAGCTTTAACCTTCATTTTTAGGTAAGTGATGGTTATGAGAGGAATCTTGAAAAGAATAAAGCATTGTCTGGTATGTGGCTATGTCAAGGTTCCTTCCCCACTCTGAACTTTAGAGTACAAATGTGGGGATCTGCATGGACACTTCTAAGCTTAATTACTAGCTTAGATCTGGTAACTCTGCCACCATCCAGAAATTTCAGTGTCTGGAGCACTTCCTGTCCCCCCAAAACTCTCTCCTCCCTGGGTGGCCTTGAGGGACTTCACCAATTCCCTGGTGAACACAGATCCAAACCCTTGGATCTTAAACAAGGAGAAATTAACCATCCCCCCTCCTTTCCCCACCAATCCCTGCTTTCTTTGAAACATGAAAGACTGATTCAGAAAGATGTGAGAGCCTGGCATTGACGTCTGATCCTCTTAGCTCAAGAGCGAACACACCCAAAACAAAGAGCACAAACAAAGATTCCTCCACAAAGATTTGAAAGTATCTGTTCCCCTTATTGGTCCTCTGGTCAGATGTCAGCCAGGTTTACTGAGCTTCTTAACCCTTTACAGGTAAAAGAGGCATTAACCCTTAACTATCTGTTTATGACAGGCTATTTGAGCTAATGTTATATAAGAACAATCTTTAGCTAAGGGAATGCTGTGTATTAATGGAATTAGGCAGAATTTCTTTACTGAGAAGTGTTGACATGTGGTATAAATCACCAAGGGCAGCAGGAAAAGCAACCAGTATAAATAGTTTTAAAGATGAGTTAGAAAAGTAGTTAGGGGAAAAATTGATTTTCCACTGTAGAAAGTAGATTTGCTAAATTATAAGCAGAGATAGAGATAGAGCAGGTGGGCTTTCTGGCTGGCTGCTGTGTTTACATGTTACAACATCCTGTGTTCCCTTTCCTGCCCCTATTGCACTGAAGGTCAGACAGCTGTTTAGCATTGATCAGGTAACCATTTAATCTCTCAAGATCTGCTGAGTCTTTTCAGTACTGGAAAGAGCATTCTCTCTCTCTAATGTACATATAAACCTCCCTTTACTACAGTATATAAGAGTTCTGCTTAGTGTCTGCTCAGATTAAAGGTCTCCACTTTTGTTTGTTTGATTTAATACATTTCTGCTGAACACTGTAGTTTAATTTAGGTACAATATGGAAATAACAGATACTTCCTCTTCTGGTAGAGTAAGTAGCTACCACTGTTCTGTTAATAAATGTACCCACAGTACTGTTCTCTCTGCTCCAGTGGGAGGCAACTCTGAGTCTTACTGAGATATATTTTGTTATGGAGCAGTGTAATTCAGTAGGTTAAGATTTCAAGTTGAAGAGATATTGTTTTACTCTGTGCTTTGGTGGCCTGTCCCCAAGCTTGACGGGGAAAAGTAAAGTCAGCCAAGCCCAGCTCTGTTTTAGCCTTCGAAGCAGGCTCTTTAATTTTACTTCCACACAAACTCAAAAAAAGTGGAAGAGTAACTAATACTGCAGGATCCTCCCGCCCCCAGTAGCTCAAAGGCTATGTTCCTCCCTTTGCCTCGGGGAACCACAGGGTCTACCTGCTCTGCTGCAGCCTTCTGCTGCTTCTGAGGAAAATGTTTGTCTCCTAGCAACCTCACCACAGAGCTAGGTCTGTTATATCTGGACACAGCAGAGAAGGTGATAGACACAGACACAGAGGAGCTCCTTTAAGCACAGCTAGGTGCCATGGAAACTTATTGTTCTGGATGCAAACCAACACGAAATTGAGGCTTTCCACTGGAGAGAGGGAGAGTGCTGAAACATTTAAAGGGACAGGACATCACATACTTCCACCCTACTTTAAAAAGTTTTCCATATATATTTACACAATATTGTTTACACGACTAACAAAAAACACTACATAATCTAACTAAAAGCTGTGGGTTGACTACTACAGACTCTCAAATTGCAAGGGATTATTCTGCCCTGGAACAGCACTGACTAAGCAACTTATAAGTTCAGGCTCAAAACAGGTTTTTGTACTCTTTTAGGATAACATAGCAATGGGGGTGTAGCATTGTCCTGAAGAATAGGAACAGTTGGTGGTAAGGAATCAATTTGATTTGGTACCAAAGTTTCTCCCAACAAGTTGTTGAAATTAGGAGTTGTAATGGAAGAAGGTTCAGTTAGGGGAACAGAAAGCCCTACTGGAACTTCACCAGTCTCCAATACTTGTCAAGGGTGCAACTGCTCCATATGTCCATTTCATAAAATACCATTGGATAGTTTTACCACAAACAAAACAGATCCTGTGCATTTTACAAATTCACCAGTTACCCATAGTCGTGAGTTCACACTAAGTCTCAGACTTTAAAAAGAAAGATGACAAAGTGTCACATCGACCAATTTGCATAGTTTGGGATTTGGTTACTTGTGAAGCAATATCAGGATGTAGCATGTCCCAACAGGATGAAAAAAAAATCTAATTGACTCTTGGGTAGTAGCACATGGTAATATTTCTTGCTGATGACTAAAAAATAGACTTGTTAGCTTTTAAGGCATGCTTAAGTGTTTGTACAAAGTGTTCAGCTACCCTGTTTGTAGCAGGATGGCATGAAACAAAGCATTTGTTCTGAATTCCATTTGAAGCTAGGAACCTCTGAAATTCTTCACAACAGAATTGATGTTCATTGTCACTCATCAACTGTAATGGTAAAGCAAACTAACTAAACAAGGTACAAAGATGTCCAGTGATCTTGGTAGCTGTAGAAGAAGCCATTCTGAAAACTTCTGGTCATTTCAAATGGTTGTCAACTATAAGCAAAGACATAATCTTCTTAAAGTCTGGCAAAGTCTACATGAATACATGTCCAAGAAGTCTGAGGCCATGACCAATGGTGTAGATGAGCTGGGCCAGGATCATGCTGAATTTGCTAACATGTACTACTGCACTTTACCTTCATCTCAATGTGTTGATTCCCGTTCCAGACATGACTCGGGTGATCACCTTCATTAGTACAATGCCAAAATGACCTTTGTGAAGAGCTTCCAAAACCTGAAACTGAAGTGATTTTGAAATGATTGTTTGTGTTCCCCATAAGATGCAACTGTGATTCATAGATGTGTCATGTCAATGTGACATGAATTGTGTAAACTGGAGATTCTTCTCATCTAACACTGTACCCTGTAGTATCATTCCTTTCACAAGAGAAAGCACATCATCCTTAGCAGTTCATATTATTATATCTGTGCTAGTGATGGGTAACCTACCCATCAAACTGAGATAGAATTTTCTTTGGCATGGCAGGCATGACAGCCCATCAGCACTGGCATCCTGAGTCCCTTTTTAAAAGTGAATAGTATAGGAATGAGATGAAAGAAGCTAAGGATGGAATTCTATGTTTCAGTCCAAAAATTGAAATTAACAGGAGATAATCCATCAATCTACCATACAGATAGGTATGGAACTTCTGCGTTCCGAAGATAATGCTGGGAGCTTCTCGCTCTATTTGTACATAATTCTTTTCTGGCGTGGTGATTGTTTGTGAAGCAAAGACAATTGATTTCTCCATGCCATTAGGAAAAATTTGGTAAACTGCACCACTCCTTATGGTAAAGCATCACAAGCCAATTATAGTGGTAGTGAAGCATCAAAGTGCATAAGAACCTCAGCTGGTGTCAAGAGTTTCTCTGCTTCCTTAAATGCAAACTCACAATCTCTAGTTCATTTCAATTTTTAATTTGCTCATAACAGTTCATGTAAAGGTGCCAATACTGTCACCAGATTATGCAGAAATTTACCATAGTACTTAAGCAGTCCTAAGTATGAATGTAACTGTGACATGTTCTCTGGTATTGGCACTTCAAGAACTGCCTTTTCTTTCTCTGGTGATTTCCTTAACCCTGTGACATCAATTACATGCCCAATGTATTCAGCTGAAGGTTTGAAAAACTCATGTTTATCTCAAACGTTGCAAGACAGCATGCACATTTTGAAGCTGATCCTCTTGATCCTTTCCTATAATAAGGATATCGCCCAAATAGCACTGAACTCCATTCAGTCCCTTCAGGGTCTCATCCATAGCTTTCTGGAACAGGGCAGGTGCTGATAGGAAATTGAAAGGTAACTTGTTGTAACAAAATAAGCCTTTTCTAGATGTTGATTGTGAGATATTTGCAAGATGCCAGATCCAGCTTCATTTGTAGGTTTACACTGAGCAAATCCAGTTTGCTGAAACACTGTCGTCCACTAAAAGTAGCAAATAAATTTTTAATTCGAGGTAGTGGATTCTGGTCTGAACATAAAATTGGATTTGGCATCGCCTGGAATTCTCTACAAATATGGACTGAGCAAATATGTCCTGGTGGGGGAAGGGATAGCTTAGTGGTTTGAGCATGGGCCTGCTAAATCCAGGGTTGTGAGTTTAATCCTCCAGGGGACAATTTGGGGGTTAGTCCTGCTTTGAGCAGGGGGTTGGACTAGATGATCTCCTGAGGTCCCTTCCAACCCTGATATTCTATGAATCCTTGTTGATGATGAGTGTGAGGCAACCAGGGACAGACTCTGATGTTCACTACATAGTCCAAATCAGCTTCCCCTAAAGGCTTCAGTGCAAATCTGTGCTTGAACTATTTTGGCTGGCTGTCAGACTTAACAGTCAGTTTCACTGACACATGGCTCATCTGTCCAAGCTTTTTCAAAAACAGAATTTCTTGAAGACTTCAGGGTGCTCTTGTGATTGCTTGATCTCAGTCCAATTCACCTTGAGCTTCGTAAGCCAAGATCTGCCAAACAGTGGTTGATACTTTCCTTCAATCACATACAAGGGTAAAATGACTGACTGTTCATCTATTTGAACTTTTACCTGGAATATCCTTTTTGGGACCAACGTTTCCCTGGTATAAGTATTCATAAACCACAGAGGTTTCTTTCAGAGGAATTTATGACAATGTTTGATGATAAGTAGATGCAGAAATCAGTGAAATAGCAGCTCCTAGATCAAGTTCTATTCTTGTAGGAACTTTTTCAATCGAGAGTGTGACCCACATGCTATCTCTGACTCCAGTTTGCGATAACATGTGCAGTGCTAGGTCTTGATTGGTGTCACTAGAGCTCTTGGTCTTTCTCCACATTACGAATTCCCAATTTCCATCCTTTCTTAGGTCCAGTCTTCACAGATGTCTTCTTGGATGGACAGTTACTCTGTGTTGCTGCTTGTTGAACTGTACAGCAGATAACAGCAATGTGTCCTTCCTTATGGCACTTTCTGCAATGACCTGGCATGCTCAGCAATCCTTCTCAGCATGTGTAGTTTGTGCACAATGGCCACATGGAAATTCCTTACATTCACATATTTCTATGTCTTGCCTATTCACAAGATGAACTTCTCAGTTCACACTAAATTCCAGAGAATCCATCTTTGTGGTTTACATTGCAACTGCTACTTCAACAAGCTTCTTGAATAAAAGCACTGATACAACTAGTAACTTCTCCCAGACCTGGTCATGGCACAATTCAGAAACTAACTAGTCATGCAGGCCATCACTTAGACATTGTCAGTTTGGACAAACGTTGACAATTTCCTTAGAGCAGCAACAAACTGTGCACCTGATTCTTCACTTCCCTGATGTTAAAGCAGCAAAGAGCCCTGTGGCACCTTATAGACTAATAGAGGTATTGGAGCATGAGCTTTCGTGCGACGAAGTGGAGCATGAACGAAAGTTCATGCTCCAATATATCTGTTAGTCTATAAGGTGCCACAGGACTCTTTGCTGCTTTTACAGATCCAGACTAACATGGCTACCCCTCTGATACTTGGTTCCCTGATGTTGCTGATGGAACTGATATCATTCCTCTGTCATCAGTGGGATAGGGGAAAAATGTTCCTGCTTTGCTGCAGTAATTGCAGCATACATGGCATTTCCAGGCAGAGTTGGAAACAACAGGTCACACGGTAGTCCATATTCCTTCAGACTCATCACTGTCAGCAAGGTTGAAAATGGTTGTCTATCTGAAGTGGTGTTGCAGCTTATAAATGCTCAAGACATTTGAAGTACACCACTATTAATCATAGACGTTATTGAATTCACCAGCATTGCTCACAAATGTTCCCATTTTCTTTGCTTTCCTATTGGGCTTCGTGCCTTCTGGTCATCTTCTCTGCCACAGGGAAATGTTTTTGTTACTACACTATCCGTACTCAGTCTACCTCTTCTGGCTGTTTGCCAACACTGCAGACCACAGAATTCTTCCTTTGGCTTTATTTGACCTCCCTCTCTTGGCAATAGACCCTCAGTGCAGGTTAAGCAGTTTGCCTTCCTGCTTGCATGTGGTCAGTCAAGATGGCTGCTTACTTTCCCCTCATTTCTTTTTTCTGTGTAGCAGGTACACAGCAATGGCAGAAACTCCTCCTCACTAATTTGTCTGCAGTAGCTCCAGATAGCAGCTGGTTCCTTTGTTCTGTTTTTAATGGACAATTCTCCCTCTCTAGCTGGCTGGTTCATGCTGTCCCAGCAGCAGTTTGTCACCTTGTGCCTCTAGGTGAACTATCCTCCTCATTTATAGTATTATTGGCTAACTTTTTCCTTCCTCTTCGGGCAGAGGCAGCACTGGACCCTTGTGGGATAGAAATCCTTCATTGCCAAATGTTATATTTGGACTCCCAACAGAGAAGGCAATATACATAGAGAAGATCATTTATGTACATCTAGCTGCCATGGGGCGTGGGGGGTAGAATGCTCCAACATTTAAAGGGACATCACAGGTCACCACTTACATCTTCCAAGTTGGAATCAGAGCCAATCATTACTGCTGCTTACCTGGTTCCCAACACCTGCCTGTTGGGCTTCTTCTTATGTCAGGTCTTGCTGCTCCCTGACTCTGCAGGCCCTGCAGTCACACCACCCTGCTACACTCACAATAGATAGAAATGGCTCAACACAGCAAAAAACCCACATATTTAAATTGTATATTCAAGCAACAATATTCCAGCCCAAGCATAGCTCTGTTTTAGAATTTCCTTTTCCATATATGATTATGTTTAGTTTCCTTTTAAAATAATTAATAATATACTTTTTATCTGCACACTTGTCAATATGTTTTGTGTTTTTTAAAGCTGTCTGTTACAGCTATCCCCCTATTCCATTTTGTTTCTTACAGCTGTCCCCATACTCCATTTTGTTTTTGTTCTCCTCCTGTGGCTGCCCCTCCCTGGCTGTTAAGTTGTTTACCAGGGCCACTGCCCTTCTCAAAGGGAGGGCCCCTTAAAGTTGTTTACCAAGAG